>NW_006921643.1:7371265-7374847 GCF_000298275.1 Orycteropus afer afer | reverse complement strand
TTTTTTTTTTTTTTTTGGTCTAAATGGAAATCTAGTGGGATCAAATTTCTCTGCACTGACTAAAGGTAGTAAAGAATAGACTAATGCCTATCCTAACACTTTTGAAAGTAAGAATAACACTGGAACATCTGCTTCACATAGAAATTTATTCAAAGGCATAATAGTTATTAGGGAGCTCTATTTACCCTACAATAAGCAAGAGATATCATTCAAATGAAGAGATATACTGGGGAACGCTAGATACCATGGAAACAACACTCTAATTCTTGACTATAAAAACCACACTATATAATCCTCTACTTAATTTCTATTGAGCTTTTTTTAAAAAAACAAAACAAACAAACAGGAAGGAACTTGTTAGCCAGTTATTAAAAACTTAACAAGGACCTCTGTTTTTTTTTTTTTTTTGAATTAAAAGCAATAAATTATTAAAGATTTCCATATGATGTTATGGAATGTCTAAGCTTTGCTTTTTATCCCCTCCAAACTTAAATTCACATACACACACTTACAATGGATTTTCTTCTTATTTTTAGAAAAGCATGGTTAGTTATTTATTTCTCAAATAATTCATAATAGAAACATTCCAAATAAGGACATACCACTAAAGTGACAATAAAACTTTGTGTAAGAACTTGACACAGTTAGGAAAAAATTGTTATAAGGAAAACCATGGATGATAAACCAACAATAATACCAGTTTTGAAGGGAAAATAAAAGGAAGAATATCAAATAATAAATACATGTATCACATGCTACACATTGTGTTAAAAATTTAAGAAGTTCTAGGAAAAAGAAGTAACATGAATCATGTCAAGATATACATGTATACATAGAGTAGAAGGAAATTAAGGATAGAGGAAATGAAATGATATCTTATTGGTGGTGGTGGATACAAGCTTTAGCTAAACATCAAGAAAATATTAAATAAATGTCTTTATTAGATGGGCTTCTATCAATAATTAAACCCAAAGCTATTCTGGAAATTAGAATTTTCCTCGATTTCACTAGTAGTGCCCTGTGGAGGATAACAAGAAATAATTGGCTTAAGAAACTGGAATTCGCTGGTCCCAGAACCTCTCGTCAGACACACCTCATATTGGTAGCTCTGGGACAGGGTCCCAGTGCCATTAATGTCTACTAAGTGGCCCGGAAAGTGGCCCTCAGGCACCGAGCAGCGACCCACCAAGGCGGCCCTGTTCCTCCTGCACAGCCGCACTGCGACAAACAGAAGCACTGAGAACAGGAAGAGCGTCGAAACCGACGCCAGCGCAGTGACCAAGTAGATGGTGAGCGAGTCGGCCTGGGTTTCATCCAGGGGCACTTCCGGGAGCGGCAGGTAAGGCTGCGAGAAACCATCCACCAGGAGCACGTGCAGTGTGACGGTGGCCGACATTGAGGGCTCACCATTGTCCTTCACCAGCACGACGAGTCTGTGCTTGGTCGCGTCGCGCTCGCTCAGGAGCCTGGCGGTGCGCACCTCGCCATTGTGCGCCCACACTCTGAACAGCCCGGGCTCTGTGGCCTTGAGCAGCTGGTAGGACAGCCAGGCGTTCTGGCCGGAGTCGTTGTCTACTGCCACCACCTTGGTCACCAGGTAGCCCGCCTCGGCCGCCCTGGGCACCAGCTCGGTGCAGGGCGCAGAGCCGTTCTGCAGCGGGTACAGCACGAAGGGCGAGTTGTCGTTTTCGTCCACGACCACCACCCGCACCAGCACCTCACTGCTCAGCGCAGGGGAGCCTGCGTCGACCGCACCCACGCGGAACTCGAAGGCTCGCAGGGCCTCATAATCCAGCGACCTCAGAGCGAACAGGTGCCCATTGTCCGCGTTGATGGAGACCAGGGAGGCGATGGGGAGGTGCGGGTCCTGAGGTGGCAGCAGCGAGTAGGTGACTTGAGCGTTGGTGCCTGAGTCTCTGTCCGTGGCGCTAACGCTGCCCATAAGTAGGGCAGGGCTGTTGTTCTCGTGGACGAACAAGGTGTAGGAGGTTTGGGTGAAAGACGGGGAGTTGTCGTTGACATCGGAGACCAACACGGTTATGTTGTGCTGTGTTTTCAGCCTTGGTTTCCCAAAGTCCGTGACGGTGATGGTGATGTTGTACTCGGCTCTGCTTTCTCTGTCAAGTGCTCTCTCTGTCATTAGAACGTAAAAATTCTCCACAGAGGGTTTCAGTAGGAACGGCAGATCGTTTTGTATGTAGCAAGCCATCTTTCCATTTTCTCCAGAGTCTCTGTCCCGAATCCTAAAAACAGCCAGTGTCATCTCAGGAGAGTTCTCAGGAATGTAGTTGGAAAGTGTTGACATGATCAGTTCAGGGGGGTTGTCATTCGTGTCCAGTACTTCAACCAAAACCGTACATCTTGCAGAAAGGCTCCCACCATCTATTGCCTGTATATTTATTTTGTAAGATTGTATTAGCTCATAATCAAGTAACGCTCTAGTAACGATTTCCCCAGAAAAAGGATTGATTTGAAAGGTTGTTCTAATCTCTTCAGAGGCATCAAAAAATGAATAGGAGACTTCCGCATTGACGCCGGAGTCTACATCTTCTGCGGAAACCTTAACAATGAAGGACCCTATGGGGCTATTCTCCTTAACCTGGGTCTCGTACAGCGCTTCCACAAACAGTGGGGCGTTATCATTAATGTCCACGACTATAATGCGTATAGTAGTGGTCCCAGATCTCGGTGGAGATCCGCCATCCAGCGCTGTGAGTGTTAAACTGATCTCCTGCTGCTCCTCCCAGTCCAATGCTTTGTCCAACACTAGCTCTGGGTATATCACGCCTTCGTCACTGTCAGTAATTTTAATATGGAAGAAAGAGTTGGGGTTGATGGTGTACTTTTGGATTCCGTTAAGTCCTCCATCTGAATCCTGTGCTCTTTCTAGTTGAAATGTTGTCCCTTCTGCTGTATTTTCGAGTATTTTTAAGACCATCTCTTTGTCCTGAAACACTGGTGAATGGTCATTTAGATCTCTGATCCTTAGCTCAGCTTGGTAAATTTGAATGGGGTTATCCATTAAAATTTGGAAATGTAGCATACAGGGCTCTGTGGAGCCGCAGAGCTTCTCCCGGTCTAGTTTCTCATTTGTGAACAAATCCCCGGTTTGAGAATCCAGGAGCAAGTATTGTTTGTTATCATCAGAGACCACCCGAGCACCCCTTGCGGCCAGCTCCCTCTCTGCTAGCCCCAGATCCTTTGCCAAATTGACCACAAACGATCCTCTGTCTGCTTCCTCTGTTACTGAATAAAGTCCAAACCTAGACCGTGCCAGCGACACTCCCCAAAGTAGAAAGATAAACAGGACTTGCCTTTGTCTCCGGAAGCGCAGCCTTCCCTCCTCCATAGCTTCTGAACCAGGCTTTCCTCAATTTCAGTCACAACCACATTTTCCAGTATAAAGAAATAGCAGTTGCAAACTCCAGACCCACTCCCTGAAGTAACAGGGATACGAGGTTTTTTGTTCTTCCTTTTCCAATCTTGAGCTGCTATACCTTTTCTTCCCAGCTTATCTGTAGGCGTTTTCTTTTCTTGGTTGCCTTCCGTAGCATTCTAGGTTCGATTTTTTTTTTTTTTTTT
>NW_006921643.1:7290567-7371155 GCF_000298275.1 Orycteropus afer afer | reverse complement strand
TTTTTTTTTTTTTTTCATTTTTCTTTTTCTTTCTTCTCTTTTTTTTTAAGAATGCTGAAATAGAGAACTATTCACGTTGTTTGGATTCTTCACTGCTTAATGGGAAAATTCAAATGTTATAACTTGAAGATATTTCTACCGGTAATGTCCACAATAGTGTTAGATTTTGCTCTTTTCAGGCATTTAAACTCCTGACACAACTCCCACGCAATGTCAGGAACCAGAGGGGTAATTATGGTGATCTCTGGCACTATAAACATAATAGATTTTACTTTTCCAGGAACACTGGGCACAGGAACACCTAAACTGACAAAAGAAACTTGTTTCACACCTTCTTCATTCAACAAACTTCTTCCAAATCTTATTACATTGCCCAAACAGAATCATTGCTACACAGACCAGTTCAGAAAGCATTTAGGCTGTCCCTACTCCGTGTTCTCATCAAAGTGTATGTAAATATCTTGCTTCTTGTTTCATGCCAGTTCATCCTTTCTTCAATATGTAAGCTACTAAAGCACAAGAACTATGTCTTCATCATCTTTGTTGGCACATAAGATGCTCACTAAATGCATGCTGAATTAGAGCAGGCATGAATAAACTCTGGTAAGTAAACATGAAACAATTTTCAGTGCCCTTCAATCCCTATCATTTGAACACTGTATTCTACCATTTATTCATTCTTAGTCTATACGTCCATCACTCACTGCAGTTTCTATTCCTGTTCTTTTGATTTCATCTTGTTTTTCTGATATTAGCCTTAAATTACTTGCAGAGTAAAATAAGTGTCTGACCTTGGGTGGCATAGTGCCTAAGGCATTTGACTGCTAACCAGAAGGCTGGCAGTTCAAGCTACTCCTCAGAAGGAAAGTTGGGCAATCTACTTCCATAGTGATACCACCTCAGAAACCCAAGGAGGGATCACTATGAGTCAGGATCCACTTGACAGCAGTGAGTTTGTTTGCTTTTTTTTTTTTTTTTTTTGGTCTAAATGGAAATCTAGTGGGATCAAATTTCTCTGCACTGACTAAAGGTAGTAAAGAATAGACTAATGCCTATCCTAACACTTTTGAAAGTAAGAATAACACTGGAACATCTGCTTCACATAGAAATTTATTCAAAGGCATAATAGTTATTAGGGAGCTCTATTTACCCTACAATAAGCAAGAGATATCATTCAAATGAAGAGATATACTGGGGAACGCTAGATACCATGGAAACAACACTCTAATTCTTGACTATAAAAACCACACTATATAATCCTCTACTTAATTTCTATTGAGCTTTTTTTAAAAAAACAAAACAAACAAACAGGAAGGAACTTGTTAGCCAGTTATTAAAAACTTAACAAGGACCTCTGTTTTTTTTTTTTTTTTGAATTAAAAGCAATAAATTATTAAAGATTTCCATATGATGTTATGGAATGTCTAAGCTTTGCTTTTTATCCCCTCCAAACTTAAATTCACATACACACACTTACAATGGATTTTCTTCTTATTTTTAGAAAAGCATGGTTAGTTATTTATTTCTCAAATAATTCATAATAGAAACATTCCAAATAAGGACATACCACTAAAGTGACAATAAAACTTTGTGTAAGAACTTGACACAGTTAGGAAAAAATTGTTATAAGGAAAACCATGGATGATAAACCAACAATAATACCAGTTTTGAAGGGAAAATAAAAGGAAGAATATCAAATAATAAATACATGTATCACATGCTACACATTGTGTTAAAAATTTAAGAAGTTCTAGGAAAAAGAAGTAACATGAATCATGTCAAGATATACATGTATACATAGAGTAGAAGGAAATTAAGGATAGAGGAAATGAAATGATATCTTATTGGTGGTGGTGGATACAAGCTTTAGCTAAACATCAAGAAAATATTAAATAAATGTCTTTATTAGATGGGCTTCTATCAATAATTAAACCCAAAGCTATTCTGGAAATTAGAATTTTCCTCGATTTCACTAGTAGTGCCCTGTGGAGGATAACAAGAAATAATTGGCTTAAGAAACTGGAATTCGCTGGTCCCAGAACCTCTCGTCAGACACACCTCATATTGGTAGCTCTGGGACAGGGTCCCAGTGCCATTAATGTCTACTAAGTGGCCCGGAAAGTGGCCCTCAGGCACCGAGCAGCGACCCACCAAGGCGGCCCTGTTCCTCCTGCACAGCCGCACTGCGACAAACAGAAGCACTGAGAACAGGAAGAGCGTCGAAACCGACGCCAGCGCAGTGACCAAGTAGATGGTGAGCGAGTCGGCCTGGGTTTCATCCAGGGGCACTTCCGGGAGCGGCAGGTAAGGCTGCGAGAAACCATCCACCAGGAGCACGTGCAGTGTGACGGTGGCCGACATTGAGGGCTCACCATTGTCCTTCACCAGCACGACGAGTCTGTGCTTGGTCGCGTCGCGCTCGCTCAGGAGCCTGGCGGTGCGCACCTCGCCATTGTGCGCCCACACTCTGAACAGCCCGGGCTCTGTGGCCTTGAGCAGCTGGTAGGACAGCCAGGCGTTCTGGCCGGAGTCGTTGTCTACTGCCACCACCTTGGTCACCAGGTAGCCCGCCTCGGCCGCCCTGGGCACCAGCTCGGTGCAGGGCGCAGAGCCGTTCTGCAGCGGGTACAGCACAAAGGGCGAGTTGTCGTTGTCGTCCACAACCACCACGCGCACCAGCGCCTCGCTGCTCAGCGCCGGGGAGCCTGCGTCGACCGCGCCCACGCGGAACTCGAAGGCTCGCAGGGCCTCGTAATCCAGCGACCTCAGAGCGAACAGATGCCCATTGTCCGCGTTGATGGAGACCAAGGAGGCGATGGGAAGGTGAGGGTCCTGGGGCGGCAGCAGGGAGTAGGTGACTTGAGCGTTGGTGCCTGAGTCTCTGTCTGTGGCGCTGACAGTACCTATGTGCAGGGCTGGGCTGTTGTTCTCCCAGACAAACAAGGTGTAGGAGCTTTGATTGAAAGTTGGAGCGTTGTCGTTGACGTCGGAAACCACTACCATTATGTTGCACTGGGTTTTCAGTCTGGGCGTCCCCAAATCTGTGAAAGTGATGGTGATATTGTACTCAGCTCTTGCTTCTCTGTCTAGTGCTCTCTCGGTTACTAGAGTGTAGAAGTTCTTGACGGAAGGTTTCAAAAGAAAGGGAAGGTCCTCCTGGATGGAGGATACTGTCTTCCCGTTGTCCCCAGAGTCAGGATCCCAAACACTGAAAACAGCAACTACAATCTCAGGTGAGTTCTCTGGGATGGGGCTGGTGAGTGCAGACGTGGTCACTTCCGGGGCGTTATCATTCACATCCACCACCTGCAGGAGAAGAGTGCATTTTCCCGAAAGACCTCCGCCATCCGTGGCCTCGATGTCCACTTCAATAGACAGAATTGTTTCATAATCTACTTGTGTTGTCAGTCGAATTTCTCCGGTGATAGGATTCACCTCCAAAATTTTGCTAATATCTTCCGAAGGCTGAAAGAGTGTGTATGATATTTTTCCATTGAGTCCGCTATCTAAATCACTGGCAGAGACGGTGACAACTAGGGAGCCTATGGGGCTGTCCTCAGGAATCTGGACCTTATAGAGAGCCTGCTCAAACTCAGGGGCGTTGTCGTTTATGTCCACGACTTCGATGTGGACCTGAGAAGTCCCAGACCTGGGCGGAGAGCCGCCATCCAGCGCCGTGAGGGTTAATCTGAGTTCAGCCTCCTCTTCCCGATCCAGCTCTTTATCTAGCACCAGCTCAGGGTACTTCCTGCCATCACTGCGGTTGCTGGTTAGAACCCGGAAATGGGAATTGGGGCTGATGTTATATTCCTGAACATTGTTGCTTCCTACATCCAAGTCCACAGCGTTTTTGAGAGGGAACATATTCCCTAGAGGACTGTTTTCTAGTATTTTTAGAATCATTTCTCTTTCGGGGAATATGGGAGAGTGGTCATTTATGTCTCTCACTCTCAGTTCAGCCTGAAATATCTCTAAGGGCTTTTCCATTAACACTTGGAAATGTAGTACACAAGGTTCAGTGGGGCCGCATAGCTCCTCTCGATCTAGTTTCTCATTTATGAGCAAATCCCCGGTCTGAACCTTCAGCTGCAAGTGCTCTCTGTTCCCCTGGGAGATGATCCGGGCCCCTCGGGTGGAGAGCTCTGTCAACCCCACCCCCAGGTCTTTCCCTAGGTTTGCCACAAAGGAACCTCTGTCCGTTTCTTCCACCACTGTATAAGGCCCCAACGCGGTGCCCGCCCTAGACAACCCGAGCAAAACATAGAAAATTAGGACTTGCCTTTGTCTCGCATTGTGCATCCATCCAATCTCCATTGTTCTTTTCCTGCAAATTTTGCTCACAAGAGTTTCATGGACGGCCAGGATTCTGGGAGCGCAGTCTTGCAGTCCGGAATCTCAGAATATGCAGCTGAATAGATTTTTTAAGACGTTCACATCCACTCTGAGAAAGCTTTTCTTTTGCTTCCGGGACGGGTGAGTTTGGCTGCGTAGGGAGGCTGGTACTGGAGCTATGGAGGCAATTCTGCTTTCCAACATCTTAACCTGCAGCGCCACCATGTGTTCTCACTGTGTTTTACATTTTCTAGTTTAACACTGAAGGCAAAATTCTCCTAACTATACTCAATAGGCAAGGTAAACGGTGCTTTGTAATGCAAAACACTGAGTTCTATTTTCATGTCATGTTTATGTGTTCATATAGAGCTCTTGGTTATTGCACAGGTAAAAATACAAAAGCAAATGATTTCACATTTTATTGACTGTTCAATGTTGTTGAGATATTGGGTAATTAAATAAAATAATTTAATTAACATAAATCAGAAAAATATAGGAGCAAAATGTTTCTGAAGTAATAAGAATAGTTTCACAACCATATATATATATATATATATATATATATATATATATATAACATACTATGGATTTACAAATGAGTGGATACTGTAAATTGCAACCAATGGCAGTTCTAAAGATAGTATTTGACCAATGCTTCTTAAAGAGTTGATTACTTCCTCTTCTTTCCACCACCTAAGCATAAGAACTGTGAGTTTTCCCAAAGTATGAAAAATTACTTGCCAAATACGTAGATCTTAAGATTGAGCCACCATTATTTTGGATTCTTTTGTTGAGACATTTCCATATTTTAATTGAATTGTACTAAAGATTCATGGTATCTTTATTAAGTCATTGCTTTTGTTAATAACTTTTAGAACTCTGTTAATTGCCTAAGGAGCTCTGATCCCATAGTGGTTAAAGCATTAGGCTGTGAACCAAAAGGTCAGAGGTTCAAATCCCAGCTGTTCCATGGGAGAAAGATGAGGCAGTCTGCTTCCATACAGATTTACAGCCTTGGAAACCCTATGGGGCAGTTCTACTTTGTCCTGCAGGGTCACTGTGGGTTGGAATTAACTCGATGGCAATGGGTTTTGGGTTAATTGCCTTGTCTAAATTAAAACACCTAATCAATAAGGCCTAAGTCCCTGGCATGAAGACCTTCACATACCCTCCTTTGACCACAGAAGGTACTATTGGACTGGATAATTCTCTTTCAACCAGCCAAACTATGGTAGGCAGAATCATGGTGCTTCAAAGATGTCCACATCCTAATGTCCAGAACTCATGAATATATTACCTTACATGGCAAAAAGGAAGTTGCAGATGTGCTTAAATTAAAGACCTTGGGAAGGGGAAATTAAATTATCTGAGTGGGTCCAATTTAATCATATGGAATCAAAAAGAGTGGAATACTTTCCAGGCTGTGGCAGAATGGTCGGAGAGATGCAACACTGCTGACTTTGAAGATGGGGGAAGAACGCTATGAGCCAAGGAATGTTGGTAGCTTTTAGCTAAATGAGCAAAGAAACAGATCCTTCCTGAGAGTCCCCAGAAAGGAATGGATCTCTGCTGACACCTTTACTGTCAGACCCGAGTCAGACTTCTGACCTTAAGAACTATATGCTAATAAATTTGTTTCAAGCCACAGAGGTTGGGATAAATTTTTACATCAGCAATGGAAAGCTAACACATATAGATTCTCATGCACTACCACCCGAGTAAATAAAAATTCAACACCCTTTATAGGAAAAGTATTAGAAAAGAAAATGCTGAAGAATGCCTGATTCAACTATGGTTATTCTTCAGACCAAAGTGACTTAAATGACCTGTACATGTATTTTTTCATCCTAATTTTAAGAGGAGTTACCAAAGATATACGACTCATTTTAACAAAAAAAAAAAAAAAAAACAACTGAAGCCGAGCAGCTTTTTCTGATTAAATTTCAAGAATCTCTAAGTTATTTAGTGATAAAAATTCCTCCAGAACATTGCCTATATTTCTATGAACTTAATTACTATATTACATTTAGAATCAGTACTAGAATAGCAACAGCTTTCAAACAAATGGAATGTTAAAATGAATACAGTATATTTAGTTTGAATAAGTAACTTATAAAATGCATATCGTAAAGTTTTAACTTTCTAAAGAAAATAGAAAGATATAATATTGAGTTGACAGAAAAAGATAAAGAAAGAATACAAAAAACAAATTCAATAAATAAAATCATAGGGTAGCTTCATTCCCTGTTCAAGATACTCATATCTGCAATAATGAATGTCGTATGTTGAAAAGATGCAGAAAGATAATTAGGCTTATTCTCTCATGATGAAGAGAAATTGTGGTGTCTGATCCAGCTTACTTAGGCTGGTGCTTCTGTAAGAAATTTGGTGTTATTGGTCCAGAGCAGTGAGGCTTCGGTAAAGAAATAAATGCAAACTACAGGCTGTAAGTTTCATTTCTACATGAGAGTTCAGGCTATAGAGAAGCACTAGGAATAATTGATGGATTTTATTTCCTTAGTTATGAAGACAATGTAATCAGTTAATGTCAACAATATAGCATATTGATTAAGAATTAGGACAATGAAGTCAAACAGACTTAAATTTAAAATACCACACCCATATTTTTCAGAATTTTGAGCAAGTTACTTAACCTTTCTAAGCCTCAGTTTCCTTGTATGCGAACTCCAAAAATCAAACTCAACTGCCATCGAGTTAGATACAACTCATAGCGACCCCTCCTTGGGTTTCAAAGGTGATATCACTATGGAAGTAGATTGTTCAACCTTCTTTCTGAGGAGTGGCCGGTGGATTGAACTGCCAGCCTTCTGGTTAGCAGTCAAATAGGCACTATACCATGCTAACCTCCATTGATTTTGGCACAGGAGTAAAAAGATGATGCATATGAAGCACTTGGGCACAACTTTTAACTGAATTAGAATGAAAGATCAGGTCAGTCAAACTGTCTATTTAAGATCTGTGCATTTTCGTGTATGTATGTAACATCTTATTAAAGCTCACTGTAAAACAACAACTAGGATTAGATTCCACTGGAGGTACCACAAAAGCTAAAATAATTGTGGCTTAAATGAGATGTTGCTGTTATATTATTGTTATGCCATCGAATGGATTCCAACTCATAGCAACCTTATTTACAACAGAATGAAACACTGCCTGGTGCTATGCCCTTCTTACAATGGTTGTTATGGTTGAGCCCATCATTGCAGCCACTGTGTCAATCCATCTCGTTGATGGTCTTCCCCTTTTTCACTGACCCTCCACTTTAGCAAGGACAATATTCTTCTCCAGGGAATGGTCCTTTCTGATAATATGACCAAAGTAGGTGAGACGAAGTCTGGCCATTCTTGCTTCTAAGGAGATTTCCAGCTGCACTTCTTCCAGGACAGATCTGTTTGTTTTTCTGGTAGTCCATGGTATTTTCAGTATTCTTCGCCAACACAGCAATTCAAAGGCATCAATTCTTCTTTGATCTTCTTTATTCATTGTCCGGATTTCACATGCATATGAGGTGATTGAAAATACTATGGTTTGGGTTAGGTGGACCTTAGTCCTCAAAGTGACATCTTTGCTCTTCAACATTTTAAAGGGTCTTTTGCAGCAGATTTGCCCAGCGCAACATGATGTCTGATCTCTTGACCACCGCCTCCATGGGTATTGATTTAAGTGACACTGCTGATCTGTCTGTTGTACTATGGTGGCTTTTGTGTTGCTGTGAGGCTGGAGGCTATGCACCATCAGTATTTTGAGTACTAACAGGGTCACCCATAGTGGACAGGTCTCAATGGAGCTTCCAGACTAAGACAGACTGGAAAGAAGGATGGGGCCATCTACTTCTGAAAAACCTGGCCAATGGATACCTTATGATTAGCAAAAAAACGCTGTCTGACATATTTCTGGAAAATTGTATGAAAAGCAGTGAGACAATAAATGAGTTAGAAGGCTTTGTTTCTTAAGTAAAATGAGTTCAGAAGAAGATAATCTATGGATGATGTGATAAATTCATTATCATCAGTTCCCTTTGTTCCTTCTAAGTTTATTCAACATGGTTTTAGTCCATTATTTACATCACTAAGTTTCCTTCATGGCCCAGCATGGCTTTGTGCACCAGTCATGACATCCACATTTCAGGCAGCATCGAGTAGTTTCAAAAACCAAAGCAAAAGCCAGTCAGAATCGATTCTGACTCATAGTGACACCACAGGACACAATAGGACTGAGCCATAGGGTTTTTGAGGCTATAAATCTTTATAGAAGCAGACTCCCACATCTTTCTACAGAGGTGTAGCTGGCGGGTTTGAACCACCCATCTTTTGGTTAGCAGATGAATGCTTTAACAACTATGCCACCAGAGCTCCTTAAGAAGCAGTTAGAGAAGGGGAAAAAAGCTGTGGTGGCATAGAGGTTAAGGCATTTGGCTGCTAACCAAAAGGTCATTGGTTTGAACCTACCAGCCACTTCATGAAAGAAAGTTGGGGCAATCTGTTCCCATAAAGATTTACAGCTTTGGGAACCAATGTGAGTTGCAATCAACTGGATAGCAGTGAGTTTGTTTTGGTTTTCCTAGATACATCATCTCCCTTTAAGTAGACTAATTGGAAGTCTCCCATAACATTTGCACATAATCCCATGGACCATAACCTAATTAATTGTATAGCCAGTCATGGCTGTCAAGGAAGCTGGAAAATTTGTTCTTCCAACTAGACACATTAATGTCCTGAACAATATTTGAAATCTATTACAAAAGAAAAAATGATTCATGGATCTTGGGTGGCTACTGCAATTTCTGTCACAGACAATTTATGTTTAATGTTTCTAAAAATGGGAAAAGTCACTTTCACTACCATGCTGCGTCATCTTATAGGATATACACAGTGCAGCATGTTTTCCTCTTTGAAAACTGATTAAAATAATTGAGAAACCATTTAAAAGCTATATTAGAACCAACATGGGTATATTAATGAAAGGATGCACAACTAGCATCATATTTTTGGCATAACATTTTAAGGAAAAACTATTTTAAAGAATTTTATGACTAAGATGGCTGCATAAGGCAAGAACCAGGCATTCTTTCTGCACAAGTTTTCTTTCCTTCCCAACTAGGCATACTTCAATGTCACTGTTAATGCACCACTATTCTGCAGGTACCCAATAATTTACAACTAGTGGAAAAAGTTTCCATGAAAAGAAAGCTGATGATGAGTTAATTTTCCAGTTGTTTTTTTCTTAACACATTCTCCAGTTATTCTAGAACAAGGGTTTGTGAAAACATTGACTTCATGCATGCTCCAAGAGGCAAGATTCAGGACCGTTATCTTTATATAGACATGAAGAAAAGATAAGACACAATTTTTAAAACATATGGATAATATAAATCTTACAAGCAAGTTTGGTGCAATTTCAAATCAATAATAGGTTGGCCCAAAACCCATCATTATCATGAATTTACCATGAAATTTTATAACATACGGAATATGAAAAACAATTACTATCACTTAATACTGAAACCAAAATCATTCCTAAAATTGGAGTTTTCTTCTATTTCTGACCCAGATGAACGGCTCTGGAAATTGGGTAAAATCGGCTTCAAGAACTTGAACTCGCTGTTCCCAGAGTCTCCAGTCAGGCAGATCTCGTACTGGTAGTTCTGGGACAGGGTCCCTGTCCCACTGACTTCCACCACGTGGCCCGGAAAGTGGCCCTCAGGCACTGGGAAGCTATTCACCGGGGCCGCCCTGTTCCTCCTGCACAGCCGCACCGCGACGAACAGGAGCACCGAGAACAGGAAGAGCGCCGAAACCGACGCCAGCGCCATGACCAAGTAGACGGTGAGCGAGTCGGCCTGGGCCTCGTTTGGGGCCACCTCCGGGAGCGGGAGGTAGGGCTGCGAGAAGCCGTCCACCAGGAGCACGTGCAGCGTGACGGTGGCTGACATTGGCGGCTCACCATTGTCCTTCACCAGCACGACGAGTCTGTGCTTGGTCGCGTCGCGCTCGCTCAGGAGCCTGGCGGTGCGCACCTCGCCACTGTGCGCCCACACGCTGAACAGCCCGGGCTCCGTGGCCTTGAGCAGCTGGTAGGACAGCCAGGCGTTCTGGCCTGAGTCATCGTCCACAGCCACCACCTTGGTCACCAGGTAGCCCGCGTCGGCCGCCCTGGGCACCAGCTCGGTGCAGGGCGCGGAGCCATTCTGCAGCGGGTACAGCACGAAGGGCGAGTTGTCGTTGTCGTCCACAACCACCACGCGCACCAGGGCCTCGCTGCTCAGCGCCGGGGAGCCTGCGTCGACAGCGCCCACACGGAACTCGAAGGCTCGCAGGGCCTCGTAATCCAGCGACCTCAGAGAGAACAGGTGCCCGTTGTCCGCGTTGATGGAGACCAAGGAGGAGATGGGGAGGTGCGGCTCCTGGGGCGGCAGCAGAGAGTAGGTGACTTGAGCGTTGGTGCCTGAGTCTCTGTCTGTGGCGCTGACGCTGCCGAAGTGCAGGGCGGGACTGTTGTTTTCGCGGATAAACAAGGTGTAAGAGGTTTGGACGAAGGTGGGCTCATTGTCATTGACGTCAGATACCAGTATGATTACATTGACCTGTGTTTTCAGCCTTGGGGTTCCCAAGTCCGTGACGGTGATGCTGACATTATACTCAGATCGACTCTCCCTGTCCAGCGGTCTGTCTGTTACCAGAGTATACAAGTTTTCTAGAGAAGATTTCAGGAGGAACGGTAGATCATCTTGAATGGAGCAAACTAATCTTCCGTTTTCTTCGGAATCAAGATCTGAAACGCTGAAAACGGCAACCACAGTCTCAGGAGAGTTCTCGGGGATCGGACTGGTAAATGCAGAAATGGAGATTTCTGGGGCATTATCATTCACATCCATGACTTGAACCAAAACGGTGCATTTTCCGGAAAAACTTCCAGCATCTCTGGCCTCCATATTGACCTCATAGGACTGAATTGTTTCAAAATCAAGTTGTTTATTGAGCCGAATTTCTCCTGTCATGGGATTTACCCCAAAAGTTTTACTAATCTCCTCTGAAACTTGGAAAAGGGAATAAGAAATTTCTCCATTGGCTCCTATGTCTTTGTCAGTAGCAGAGACCCTGACAATCAGGAAGCCTATGGGACTGTCCTCAGGGACCAGCGCCCTATAGAGAGGCTGCTCAAATTCAGGAACATTGTCATTGGTGTCCATGACTTCGATGTGCATCTGGACTGTTCCAGACCGGGGAGGAGAGCCACCATCCTGGACCATGAGGGTTAACCTGAGCCTGGGTTCCTCCTCTCGATCCAATGCTTTCTCCAGCACCAGCTCTGGGTATTTCCTGTTATCACTGCGTTTGCGGGTAAGGACCCGAAAATGGGCGTTGGAGCTGATGATATAATTCTCAATATTATTTTGACCTACGTCTGCATCCTGGGCATTCTTCAGAGGAAATGTAGTCCCAGGAGCACTGCTCTCTGATATTTTCAGTAATATTTCTCTGTCCAAGAACACTGGGTCATGGTCATTTATGTCTATTACTTGCAGCTCAGCTTGAAAAAACTCTAAGGGATTTTCTAGCAACACCTGGAAACGCAGCACACAGGGCTCTGTGTCACCGCACAGTTCCTCGCGATCCAGTTTCTCATTTAGAACCAAATCCCCGGTCTCCGGATCGAGCTGCAAACGCAGTTTGTTCCCTTTGGAAATGACCTTAGCACCCCGCCTGGAGAGTTCCCTCCGCCCCAGACCCAGGTCCTTTGCTACATTGGTCACGAAGGAGGTGCCCTCAGTTTCCTCCACTACAGAATAGCGCCTAGGTTCCGCTCCCACCAGAGATAAACTCAAGAGGATAAAGAAAGAAATGACTTGCCTTTGTCTGCAAATGAGTTTCCTGCTGGCTTCCATTGTCCTTGCTTGGTACAGCGTCCTGAATGGATGGATTTGCGGAAGTGTAACACTCCAGTGTCTGAGACTGATTAATCCAGCAGATACCTTGGAAATATTCTGGAGACGAGCCCTTTCACCTCCCAGTTCTCCTTCCTTGGTGTCCAAGCTTCCCGTGGGCTTCCAGGCTTTGTCCCTAAATTTTGCCTGTTAATGGAGTCAGAGCTGCGGTTCCAGTTCGTACCATCTTATCCTGCAGCGCCACCATGTGTCCTAACAGGATCTTACATATTCTGGGATGGAAATGAATGCACTGTTTCCAACTCTGTAAGGTATGTACTACCGGGTAGGTAAGGGTACAACACTATTAACACCTGCACTTACTGCACAGACAAGAGCCTGAGGACCACACAAGAGAAATGTTATTCAGTAGAAGGGATTCTATTATTTATTGAGTTCTGAGCAGAAAAAAGATACTTGGTTTACTTCCTGGTTGGGAAGAAAGAATATATTCAGGAACAATTTTCAAAATATAATGGGAGTGACACAGAAATTATATACTTCTATTATCATGAACTGTGAGAATGCATACTAGCTGTGGACCTTGGACTAGTTTTTAGTCTCTCTGGCTCAAATTTCTCATCTGTAAGGTGAGGATAATAAATGTACCTACCACATAGGGTTATTGTGAATCGCCCCTCCTTTTACAAATGAGGAAACTGACAGATTTAACCTTTTAAATCAACTTTACCTACTCATCTATTCATAGAATCATACCTCGCAAAAAGTAAACTCTTTAAAAACACTTGGCACTTATTGTAAGTTGTCAGTAAAAAAATGAATTTCTCTAAAGAATCGAGCTCTGGTACCAGGAGCTCTGGTAGCATACTGCCTAAGGCACTTGACTGCTAACCAGAAGGCTGGCGGTTCAAATCCATCAGTCACTCCTCGGAAGGAAGATGAGGCAATCTACTGCCTTGGAAACCCAAGGAGTGGTTGCTCTGAGATATGTCAACCCAGTGTAATCTGTAGACCTGTTTGGATCTTGATTCACAAAGCAACAAAAACAACTTAGAAAGAACTGGAGAAAATTGAATATAGGTGTAAATAATGTTGTTGTTGTTGTTGTTATGTGCCGTGGAGTTGGACCCGACTCATAGCGACCCCTCCTTGGGTTTCCAAGGCAGTATCACTACGGAAGTAGATTGTCTAACCTTCCTTCTAAATAGTGGCTGGTGGGTTTGAACTGCCAGCATTCTGCTTAGCAGTCAAGTGCCTTGGGCACTATGTTACCAGAGCTCCCAAGTAATATGTACTACATACAATGTTGCAGGGTAAAATTTGCTGATGTTATCATTCTCAGATGTTCATTTGCAGATGTTCAGTGTTATGGTTTACTACTGTTCAAAACACTGCCTCAAACAGGCTATGCAAATTTTAAAAAAAAGTGTTTGACTTACTTCAGAACCTGTATGTGACAGAGTTATCGGAATGCAACCCCATCATAAGTCAGGACTACCTCTACTAGTTTAGAGCCACCATGATCAGTCTGTAATATTTTCAGAATACACCTTTGCAAAATCACCTGAATAATTTGTAAAGAAACAAGAGTTACAAATTACTATAACAGAGCTTCTCATTAACTCCCAGAATCTTTAAGTAATTTAGGGATGTTTTTCTTTAATGTTACATATCCAAAACTATTTGATTTCTTATAATTTCCTGATTTAGTATTGCAATATATGGAGTGTGAAACTCTTATAAAATAAACCTTCCAGTTAAAGCAGGAAAACATATTACACAAGTAGGTAAGGAATACTGTAGAAAGATTACTGAAATGTATGGAAAACACAGAAACCAATGTGCAATAAAAATTATATAATGATCCTATTCATGAGCACTCATCTTTTCTGTGAAGTGAACTGTAACTGTTCAGATAACAAAAATAAAGTGTAAGTCGATCTTTCAATCTTTTAAAATTGAAATTTGGCTAGATTGGAGCATTAATAATAATTGATTGATTCAGAAAAGCTGGACAGTTGGTCTATAAGAAAATACAAACTATAGACCAGTACATACATTATTGTTTGTGAATTCAGTAAATCTCTGAACAGGAGTATGAACATGAGAGAAAGATTTCTTCTCCACCGCTAAGAGGGAAATTTGGCATGTGCTAAAATATGCTGACAGAATTCAGTGAGGCGTGGCGACAAAGTCACTGGCCTAGAGTCAGACAGACCTAAGGAGAGATACTCAGCTTTCCCACTTAGTTGGTGAGCTCAGTGAACTTACTGAACCTTTAGGAACATTCTTTACCTCTCTTAGAACATTCTCCCCTTGTGGGTTTACTTTTGAAGTCTAAAGTGTTAAAATAGTGTATGATGCATAGGAAATGCTAAAATTATTAAAGTTTAAAAATCCTAAAATCTGTGCTTTCAAAATTTACTGTATGCATGCTTGTACAGCACTCTAATCAGCTCAGAAAATTAAAGAAGAGGGATAAAGATGGAAGACAAAAAAAAAAAGCAATTTAAATTGTCTCGACAAGATTTATTATGTAATACACTGGGCATTAAACATAATTGTTTAAAATAAAATATGATGCAAGAAAATTCCATGCTTTGTAGGGCTGACGCTGGATCCCTTTCTGTGTAAAGAAAATCATTCTTGGACTTGCAGAGTACTTGGAATAATCTGAGAGCTCTTTCTCTTTCTCACAGGTGCCTCAGAAGAAATTTCTTAGTAGGAATATGTTTAGAGACACAGTATCACTTATTTTTAATTTCTTATCAAAAGCCCAAATTATTCTGAAATGAGAGATTTTCTTCCACTTCTCGAATCTCAGTGCTCTGGGGTGGAAGATTGGGGATAATTGGTTTCAGGAACTTGAATTCGCTGGCCCCAGAACCTCCTGTCAGACATACCTGGTACTGGTAAGTCTCGGACAGGGTCCCAGTACCGCTGAAGTCCAGCAACTGGCCCGATAAGTGGCCCTCAGGCACCGAGCAGCGACCCATCGGAGCGGCCCTGTTCCTCCTGCACAGCCGCCCCGCTACAAACCAGAGCACAGAAAACAAGAAGAGCGACGTGACCGACGCCAGCGCAGTGACCAAGTAGACGGTGAGCGAGTCGGCCTGGGCCTCGTTCAGGGTCATCTCCGGGAGTGGGAGGTAAGGCTGCGAGAAGCCGTCCACCAGGAGCACGTGCAGCGTAACGGTGGCTGACATTGGCGGCTCGCCATTGTCCTTCACCAGCACGACGAGTCTGTGCTTGGCCGCGTCGCGCTCGCTCAGCAGCCTGGCGGTGCGCACCTCGCCATTGTGCGCCCACACGCTGAACAGCCCGGGCTCCGTGGCCTTGAGCAGCTGGTAGGACAGCCAGGCGTTCTGGCCTGAGTCGTCGTCCACTGCCACCACCTTGGTCACCAGGTAGCCCGCCTCGGCCGCCCTGGGCACCAGCTCGGTGCAGGGCGCAGAGCCATTCTGCAGCGGGTACAGCACGAAGGGCGAGTTGTCGTTGTCGTCCACAACCACCACGCGCACCAGCGCCTCGCTGCTCAGCGTCGGGGAGCCAGCGTCGACCGCGCCCACGTGGAACTCGAAGGCTCGCAGGGCCTCGTAATCCAGCGACCTCAGAGCGAACAGGTGCCCGTTGTCCGCGTTGATGGAGACCAAAGAGGCGATGGGGAGGTGCCGGTCCTGGGGCGGCAGCAGCGAGTAGGTGACTTGAGCGTTGGTGCCTGAGTCTCTGTCTGTGGCGCTGACGCTGCCAATGTACAGGGCAGGGCTGTTGTTCTCGCGGACGAACAAAGTGTAGGAGGTTTGGGCAAATATGGGCGCGTTGTCATTGACATCGGAGACCAACACCGTTATTCTGTGCTCTGTTTTTAGCCTGGGTGACCCCATGTCGGTGACAGTGATTGTGATGTTGTACTTGGCGTTCCACTCTCTGTCCAAAGGTTTCTCTGTTACCAAACTGTAGAAATTCTCTACTGATGGCCTCAGGAGGAAGGGAAGATCGTCCTGGATAGAGCACATCATTTTTCCATTGCTCTCTGAGTCTCTGTCTCTAATCCTAAAAACAGCAACTACTGTGTCGAGCGAGTTTTCTGCAATTGGGCTAGTAAGCGATGACATGAGCAGTTCCGGCGGGTTATCATTTATATCTGTCACCTGCACTAACACAGTGCATTTTCCAGACAGCCCTCCGCCGTCTTTGGCCTGGATAGTCAACGTGTAAGTTTGAATTGCCTCATAGTCCAACTCGGCTTTAAGATGGAGATCACCAGATGTTGAATTGATATGAAACGTTTTGAGAATTCTTTCAGTGGCATAAAAAAATGCATAAACTACTTCCCCATTGCTTCCGGTATCTAAGTCCCTAGCTGACACGGCGACAACCAGAGAGCCAACGGGGCTGCTCTCGGGCACTTGCACCTTGTAGAGTGGCTGCACAAATTTAGGGGCATTGTCATTTATGTCCAAGACCAAGATGCGTACCAGGGCGGTCCCGGATCTAGGCGGAGAGCCGCCATCCAAAGCTGTGAGGGTTAAACTGAGCTCAGGCACCTCTTCGCGATCCAGCATTTCATCCAATACCAATTCCGGATAGATAGTCCCCTCCTCGCCACTACGGACATTCATATGGAAATAGGCATTTGGGCTGATGGTATAGTTATTCAGGCTGTTGACTCCAACATCTGGGTCCTGTGCACGTTCCAGGAGAAATGCCTCCCCTGGAACGGTGCTTTCTAATATTTTCAAGGGAATTTCTCTATCTAGAAATACTGGAGAATGATCGTTGATGTCTGTGACCCATAGTTCAGCACGGAAAATCTGAAATGGCTTTTCCAGTAATAACTGAAAGGGCAACACGCAGGGGTCAGTGGGGCCACACAGTTCCTCTCGGTCCAATTTCTCATTTAGTATTAAATCACCAGTAAGCGGATTGAGTAGTAAAAATCTCACGTTCTGGTCTGAAAAGATGCTACATCCTCTGGCTGACAGTTCCTCCACCCCTAACCCCAGGGCATTTGCAAGATTGGCCAGAAATGTGCCTCTCTCGGTTTCCTCCGCCACAAAATAGCGAAGAGGTTCGGCGCCAGCCCAGGACACCCCCAGAAATACACAAAGAAATAAGACTTGCCTTTTCTGCACAGCACGCTCCAAGCTGGCCTCCATTTTCCCTTTAAGCCTTTAAAAAAAAAAAAAAAAAAAAAAAACTTCCACTCGGCCTCAGGCAGCTCTCGGAAATGGCAGCAACCGAAATCCTTAGAAATGAGCTGGATAATGGCGATGTTTATGAGGAGGTAGCCTCATTTTCCTCCAACTCCTGTCCCCACGATTTACTTTCTACTTTTCTGGTCAGATTTCCTCTACGCTGGAATCTGCAGGGTCCTTTGTGCAGGGTTCCCCCCCCCCCTTTTTTTCTTCCTTCTTCCTCTTTTTAGTCAACAGCGCCACCTTGCGTGTTTTGTATGTTATTCCCATTCTCAACAATAGAACAAAAAGATGGTGGCTTAAAGGAACTCTCGTAACAGGAGTGATTTTTTTCCCAGTGTTTTGGTTGTTTCATGCCATCTTTTCCCTCAAATAGTCACTATAATGCCAATAAGTGCTTACATTGTTTCCCCTTCTGATAGTTTGAATTTGTAGAAGAATCAGTCTGTTGTTTTCTTAAATTTAGAGCCATGAATTTAAACTCTGGTTCCCCACCAAGACTATTCCCCACCAAGAATAACTCCTAGGAAAACCTCCCATTTTAAAAGTTGATGGTAGAGAACATATAAGCAAATGACTCCTCTATCAAAAAGTCTACAAATATTAGTTGAGAACCTTTTATTTATTTGTAAATCACTTAATTGTGCCATCCATTCTGTGGAGTTACTTACCCTTTTACAGTTTCTTGTGAGTTAAACAGTCTTTCCGGTTCAAAAAATGAGACCTCGTAGCTCAGTGGTTAAAGAACTCGGATGCTAGTCAAAAGGTCAGCGTTCCAACCTATCAGCCCCTTCTTGTTGTTGTTATGTGCCGTCGAGTCGGCCCCGACTCATAGCGACCCCTCCTTGGGTTTCCGAGGCAGTATCACTACGGAAGTAGGATTGCCCAACCTTCCTTCCGAGGAGTGGCTGGTGGGTTTGAACCGCCAGCCTTCTGGTTAGCAGTCAAGTGCTTTAGCCACTATGCTACCAGGCTCCTAGGAGGAAGGAAAATGTGGCAGGCTGTTCCTGTAAAGATTAGAGCCTTGGAACCCTTTCAGGGCAGTTCTCTTCAGTCTGTAAGGTCACTATGAGTCAGAATCCACTCCATAGCAATGGGTTTTTGGTCTTCACTCTTTACCCAAGGTATTTCCTGTAAACTTTCTGACACCCAACTCCACTCCATGACCTGTTTTAACTATTAGATATAATTTATTTTTTCATATAAAAACTCAGTTGCTAGGATCTTGGAATACTAGTAAAATTAGTAGTAGCAAGTAGATCATTCTTGCCTTTGTAGGTGTGCTCCTAATATTTCACCAACTGATGGTTGATCTAGATTTAGAATATTCCTGTTTATTTTTTGTCTAAAACGTTTTCTTCTATTCCTTTATTCTTTCATGCATTTGAAGCATTTTTGATACCTGTTTAAATTATATTTCTATTCTATAACCTTTTGATTCTTGAGTTAGAGTTATAAACCACATATCCAAACCAAAACCAAACTCACTGCCGTGGAGTCGGACCTGACTCATAGCGACTCCTCCTTGGGTTTCTGAGGCAATATGTCTATGGAAGTAGATTGACCAACCTTCTTTCCAAGGAGTGGCTGGTGGGTTTGAACCGCCAGCCTTCTGATTAGTAGTCAAATGCCTTAGGTACCATGCCACCAGAGCTCCCGAATAACATTTAACCGTCATGTATTATTCTTTTAATGCACAATTGAATTTGGTTTTCAGGATTTTTCTGGCCTATAGTATTCTCTCTCTCTCTTTCCTTCTCTTTCTCTTTTTGTTACTTTCTATGGTTTTGGTACTACATTATTGTGTCCTCATGGATGGGTTAGGATGCTATCCATCCATTTTATGCTAAAGAATAGTTTTCACAAATAGATAATGATCTGTTTCTACATGATTAATTAGATCTGGACTTTTCAGGTGGTTGGGTTGGTGGTTTCTCTAGTGGTAGATCTATATTACCTGTTCCATTTGGTTCTTCATCTGTTCAGGTTTTATATCCTTTATTAAGTAATTTGTATTTTATTTTAAAATAATTAATTTTATCTATATTTTCAAACTTCTTAGTATTAGGTTTCATTGTATTATTTCTTTATCTTTAGTTATGTCCTTTTTCTAATTAGTAATGTTTAGTATTTTATCTCCTTTTTTCTTGGTGAAACTTGTAAGAGCTTTATTTTATTCATTTTTTAAAATGTATTTTCAGTTTTTTCAAAATAATGTGTGCCCTAAGTTCAAAATCAAATAGTGGGAAGAGGATTGTAATAAAATACAATAGTTTTCTCTCCTTTTCCTCTTCATCTTTTTCAGTTGCCCTTTCAAGATAGTTATTTTTAAAAACTCTTTTGGTTATCACTTCTGGCATCAATCTGTATTCTGCTGTATTTTGATTACTTGATTTTAGATATCATCAATTGATTTATGCTGCTGTACAAGTTTTAGTTCTCATATATGTACAAAGCCTTTGCATTTCTTCTATCACTTATAAGGTTGTTGGGAACATTGTCATGTACTAATTATATTTTCTTTCTCATTTGTTTTTGAAGTTAACAATTGCCTTGCTTTTCATTTACTTGTTGTTATTTGCCGTCGAGTCAAATCCGACTCATAGCGACCCCTCCTTGGGTTTCTGAGGCAGTATCACTACAGAAGTAGGATCGCCCAACCTTCCTTCCAAGGAGTGGCTGGTGGGTTTGAACCGCCAGCTGTCTGGTTAGCAGGCAAGTGTCTTAGCCACTATGCTACCAGAGCTCCCTTCATTTACTTAGCCTTCCTTATGTACCTATCACTTATTCTTCCTGTACTTCCATTTTCCTCTCAACACAACTTCTACATGGTCATTCCTATCCCTCGTGATACATCCATTTTCCTTTAAATTGGATGGTTGCTTTCTAAGATTGCTGCATAGCTGTTGTCCTGGAATTTCCCTTGGCTGTCACTACTGGAGTTCCTTTTATCTTTTATTGTGTTGGATTCCCTATTTCTTGGATTTCATATCTTTCTCTTTTGATTTGCTCTTTTGCTTAATAGTGCACATTCTCCAATGGTTTCATCTGGTTGAAAAGATGGTATAATGCCAGTGGACTCACTGAGGATGTCCCCCAACATGGCTGTTTCTTGGGTCCCACAGGTCCAGATTGGTTGCTCATTATGCCCGAGCTCAGCTGCCATTCTACTCTCATCCTCCAACACCATCTGGAGATCCTTTCACTTCCGTAATGTGTTGGATCTTCTAATTTTGTTTCCTCTGATGTCATCTCACTTGGTTTACTCTCTCATTTTGGTAGATATCTTCTAGTAATTTCCAGAGAAGGATATACATGAGTTAAATTTTGTTGTTTCCTTGAATATATTATAGCATCTTTATTCTACCATCAAATTTGATTGGAAGATTGAGTAATTGATGAATTAATTAAGTAATTGTTATTTTTGGATACTTATAGAGTATTAGGTTGGAAACATCTTTTTTCAGAGTTTTAATGTATTTGGTTAATGAGTTCTCTAAGCCAATGTGTTTGTGAAGAAGTCTGAAGATTATCTTATTTCTCATCTTCCATATGTGTGTTGTATTTTTATATCTTTTTGTGGGACTTTGTTATCATTCCAAGCCTTTAAAATTACACAGTGATGGGCTTGTTTTCATCCATTGTACAGGACAATTGGTAAGCCATGTCAACAAACAGATTTTCTTCAGCTCTTAGAAATTAAAAAAAAAAAAAAAAAAAAACCCTTAATGATGATTGCTTCTGCTCTCATGGTTTTGAAATTCTCATACTCAGATGTTGGACCTCTGGTACAGTTCTCTAATTTCCTTAATTCTCTAATTATTATTAATTAGAGGTTATTATTAATCTTAATTATTCTCTCCTGTTTGCCATTTAAACATTTTTATAATATTCCCTATTATGTTTTCTTAACATTATCATACAGTCCTTATATTGAGATTTTCACTTTTTTATTATGTTAATACTTTCCAAGAACTCTTTTTGTACGTATTTCTTAGGTTAAATAACTTTCTTTTTCATCTGATGATATGAATTATAGTTGGTTTCAAGTTTTCTTCTACTTGCAAGCTTTTTATTTTCTCCAAGTCATCTTTTTTTCTTTTTCTTTCTGCATTGAGTTTTTCATTTCTGGATTTCTTTTTAGAAACTCACTTATAATCATTTGTAGTTCATTTGCTCTTCATTTAGTCTGGCAGACTGAAGAGCTGAGTGATACCTTTGAACATGTTGTTGTTATTAGCTGTCATCGAGTTGATTCTGACTTCCAACAACCCCATGTGCACAGAGGATAATGGCTCCATATAGTTTTCAAGGCTGTAGCTTTTTAAAAACAGATCACCAGTTATTTCTTCCAAGGCTCTTCTTGGAGTCTGAACCACCAACTTTTCAGATAGTAGAGTGCTCAACTGTTTGCAGCACAGAGGATAATGGCTCCATACAGTTTTCAAGGCTGTAGCTTTTTAAAAACAGATCACCAGTTATTTCTTCCAAGGCTCTTCTTGGAGTCTGAACCACCAACTTTTCAGATAGTAGAGTGCTCAACTGTTTTCACCACTCAGGGACTCCTCAATATGTCAATGTTGTTGTTGTTGTTGTTATGTGCTGTCGAGTTGGACCTAACTCATAGCGACCCCTCCTTGAATTTCTGAGGCGATATCACTATGGAAGTAGATTGCCCAACCTTCCTTCCAAGGAGTGGCTGGTGGGTTTGAACTGACAGCTTTCTGGTTAGCAGTCAAGTGCCTTAGGCTCTATGCTACTGGAGCTCCTCAACATGTTGATAGGGCTTGTTAACTTTGATCTTCACTCCACAGTGAACTGGCTATGCTGGTGCTTTGGTAAACCTCAGTGTGATTAGACCTTTACAATTGGACTGATGAGATTCTTCTACTTTTCAAAATATTCTACCCAAAAGGGAAATGTATGAAAACCAGAATTTGGGGACTTCAGTAGAGGAAGAGGGGTAGAAGTCTGCATCAATCCAGATAGGTGGAGTGAGGCTTCAATAATTAATAAATCCCCTCACATCTCAATGACATAACACATTAAGGTTGATTTGTTTCTTACACCACACGTCCAGTGTATTTAAACATGGGACCTCTCCTCATAATAGTCACTTGGGGATGTGAGCTGATGGAGACTCCATTTCCATGTGTTGTTGTTCTTAGGTGCCAAAATGTCAGCTCCAATTCACAGTGACCCTATGTACAACAGAAAGAAACACTGTCTGGCCCTGCGCCAGCCTCACAATCCTCACTATACCTAAGCCCATCACTGCAACCACTGTATCAATCCATCTCATTTAGGGCCTTCCCCTTTTTCGTTGACCCTCCACTTTACCAAGCATGATATCTTTCCCCAGAGAATAGACCTTTCTGACAACATGACTAAAGTAGGTGAGACGAAGTCTGGCCATTCTTGCTTCCAAGGAGCATTCTGGCTGCCCTTCTTCCAGGACAGATTTGTTGGTTCTTCTGGCAGTCCATAGTACTTTCAGTATTTTTCACCAACACCACAACTCAAAAACACCAACTTTTCTTTGGTCTTCCTTATTCATTGCCCAGCTTTCACGTGCATATGAGGTGATTGAAAGAACCATGGCTTGAGTTAGGCACACCTTAGTCTTGAAAGAAACATCTTTGCTCTTCAGCACTTTAAAGAGGTCTTTTGCAGCCTAAAACATTTGACTGCTAACTGGAAGACTGGTGGTTCAAACCTACCAGCCACTCCTCAGAAGGAAGTTTGGGCAATCCACTTCCATAGTGATACCACCTTGGAAACCCAAGGAAGGGTCGCTATGAGTCGGATCCAACTAGAAGGCAGTGCTTTTGGTTTTGGATTCTTTGCCCAGTGCAATACATCTGATTTTTTGACTGCTGCCTCCATTGGCATTGATTGTGGAAACAAGTAAGATGAAACCTTTGACAACTTCAATCTTTTCTCCATTTATCTTGATGCTGCTTATTGGTCAAGTTGCGAAGATTTTTATTTTCTTTATGTTGAGGTGTAATCCATACTACAGATTGTAGTCTTTAATCTTCATCAATATGTGCTTCAACTCATCTTCACTTTCAGCAAGCAAAGTTGTGTCATCTGCATATCACAGACTGTTAATGAGTCTTCCTCCAAACCTGATGCCATGCTCTTCTTCATATAGTCCAGCTTCTCAGGTTATTTGCTCAAAGTACTGAAGTCTAAACTAGACTGATTCTCAGCTTTTCCCCACTCAGACTTGGCAATTGGTTTGCCATATATGCTAAGTCTACTTTGTCCTATAGGGTTGTTATGAGTCAGAATAAACTTAATGATGATGGTTTTATTTATTTTTCTTTTTTGGATTCTTAGTAATATCTTGCAGCACATAATTTGTTGGTGTTATCATTCTCAGATGTTCACTCAAAGATGTTCTGTTTTATGATTCACTGTTCAAAACACTGCCAGATTTATAGAGACTGATAATGAAAGGCAAAAATATGAAAACTAACCTCCCCTTGAAATATTTGACTAAGTCAGAATTGACTTATGATGGAAAACCTCTCCATAAGTTGGGGACTACTGACTACTTCATAATTAACCAGAAGTCTGGTTAACTCCAGAAGAGATGACTTCAAGGGAAAAAAAAAAAGTGGAACTGTAGATTTTTAAATGAATTTAACCATATAATGTGGAGCTTTAGAGTTTAGAAAGTATTGTTGTTGTTGTTGTTGCTATTTGCCATCCAGTCAGACCCAACTCATAGTGACACTTCCTTGGGTTTCCGAGGCAATATCACTACGGAAGTGGATTGCCCCATCTTCCTTCCAAGAGGTGGGTATTAGTTAAGTTAAAAATATGTAGATAAAAAAGTGAGCAAAGTTGGAAGTGAAGAAAGTGGGAAAGGGAGCAATTTTTAACTTAAGGGCAAAGGAAAAATATATAATATTTGCACCATGAGGCAATATTTACACAATAATAATTATGTAAGCACTAAATATTTAACACAATTATTGTATTGTTATATGACAGGATGGAGAAGAAGTATGCAAGTGGGGAGGGCATACCTCAAGAACAGAAGTAAATGGATAATGTCTAAAACTGAATTTCAGAATGACCACTTTACAAACATATTATTTAGAAACATAGAAAAACTATGGAAGGGTATAGTTAAAAGCATCCAAAGTCATTACCTCTGGGCAGTCAGAATCTTGAATAATATTGAAACAAACATATTGTGACTTTGAAGTAAATTTTTAAAAATGTAAAAAGTCTAACAATAACTTGGATTATTTTTTTTTAAATACATTGTAAAAGTCATAAACATTGAGATGGTAGCAGTATATAGATATAACAAAATGTATAAAGTAAGGGGAGGATAGGAAGGAGGAAGTGTTAAAAACAGTGATTTCCTCATTTTTAATTACAGATAGTCAAGCAATGGGTTAAGTGATGTTATTATCTTTATGGGTCATAATCTTGTTTTTAACATTACAGATATTATTTATCTCAGCTTAAGAAAATTCTATACTTTCACATAATTTTATTTTATTTATTCAAGTAAAATTAATTCTTGTATATTTAATTCTAAAGCTGCAATTTATTATAAATCCATTTTTAGAAAATTATTGTTTCAATTATATATGCCTGAACAGAAATATATTTGAAATAAAGTTGATTTAATATTAATGATGATTATTTCTGAGCAGTGAAATAATAGTATTGATTTTCATTCTTTTTTTGTACTTATTGTATATATTTGAATTGTATTTGAGTAAATATTGTTTTTAAAAGAACAGTAGTCATTATTTACATATGAAAAACCATTTATTATGAAAACATCACAAGCCTGCCAACTATTTTTTCTATTTACCAAGGATTTCATTTAGAATAGTAGCACATGCACTAATTAAATACCATTTTTGAAAGAAAAAGGCAGCATAGAAAATATCACCTGAAAATATTGATTCATTCGAGCAAAGACAATAGAATGTTTTTGAAATGACACTACAGAAATCAATAATTTCAAGGTCACAAAAAGTTTTGCATCGATGAAAAGTATTTTAAAAACTGAATGCCACATTCACAATAAAACTAGATTTTGGATGATGATACTTGAAAAAACTGGAATGCAAATCTTTCAATCATAAGATGTCAACAAAACATGCTCAACTGTCAGGAACCTGAAAACAGTTGTGACTCCCAAAGATCTGACCAAATAAAACCCTGAGAAACACCTTTTCAGAGCTATTGTACTCACATGCAAAACGTGAGATGCCTTACAAAAACCAGAGGAGACGTAAAGTACTTAAACAATTAGAAATAGGTATAACTATGGCAGTGAGAATACTTACTGAGAATATGCGAGCTCTTTCTGTGAATTAAATGGTTAAATTATACACAGATCAGTAAATGTTATCATTAATCAGGTCTTTTCAAAATCTGATTTCTAATTTAACCCAAAATGATTCCTAAAGTTGGGGTTTTCCTCGGTATCCCTACCAGTCTCTTTGACCAAAAAGTTTGGGAGTATAGGTTTAAGAAACTTGAACTCGCTGGTCCCAGAACCTCCTGTCAGACAAACCTCATACTGGTAGCTCTGGGACAGCGTCCCAGTGCCACTGACATCCACCAAGTGACCAGAAAAGTGGCTTTCTGGCACAGAGCAGCGGACCATTGAGGCATCCCTGTTCTTCTTGCACAACCGCACGGCGACAAACAGGAGCATAGAGAACAGGAAGAGTGACGAGACCGATGCCAACGCAATGACCAAGTACACAGTGAGTGAGTTGGCTTGGGCCTCATCCGGGGCCACCTCCGGGAGAGGCAGATAAGGCTGCGAGAAGCCGTCCACCAGGAGCAGGTGCAGCGTGACGGAGGCCGACATTGGAGGCTCGCCATTGTCCTTAACCAGCACAACAAGTCTGTGTTTGGCAGAATCGCGCTCGTTTATCAGCCTGGCGGTGCGCACCTCGCCATTGTGCGCCCACACGCTGAACAGCCCGGGCTCTGTGGCCTTGAGCAGCTGGTAGGACAGCCAGGCGTTCTGGCCGGAGTCGCCGTCCACCGCCACCACCTTGGTCACCAGGTAGCCCGCTTCGGCCGCCCTGGGCACCAGCTCGGTGCAGGGCGCAGAGCCGTTCTGCAGCGGGTACAGCACGAAGGGCGAGTTGTCGTTTTCGTCCACGACCACCACGCGCACCAGCGCCTCGCTGCTCAGCGCCGGGGAACCTGCGTCGACCGCACCCACGCGGAACTCGAACGCTCGCAGGGCCTCGTAATCCAGCGACCTCAGAGCGAACAGGTGCCCATTGTCTGCGTTGATGGAGACCAGGGAGGCGATGGGGAGGTGCGGGTCCTGAGGCGGCAGCAGCGAGTAGGTGACTTGAGCGTTGGTGCCTGAGTCTCTGTCTGTGGCGCTGACGCCGCCTATGTACAGGGCTGGGCTGTTGTTCTCGCGGATGAACAAAGAGTAAGAGGTTTTGGCGAAGGTGGGAGCGTTATCATTGACGTCTGAGACCAGCACAGTTATTTTGTGTTCGGTTTTCAGTCTGGGGGTACCCAAGTCTGTGACCGTGATGGTGATGTTGTATTCCTCTGTACTCTCTCTGTCCAGTGTCTTCTCTGTTACCAGAGTGTAGAAATTATCTACGGTTGGCTTCAGAAGGAAGGGAAGATGATCCTGGATGGAACACATCATTTTCCCATTATCTCCGGAGTCTGGATCTGAAATTCCGAAAATAGCGACCACAGTCTCGGGGGAGTTTTCTGGGATATCACTGATGAGTAATGACATGGTCAGTTCGGGGGCATTGTCGTTCACATCCAGCACTTCTATGGCCACCGTGCATTTTCCTGAAAGGCCCCCGCCATCTGAGGCCTCAATTTCCATACGGTAAGATTGAATTTCCTCAAAATCCAAAAATTTTTTCAATCGAATTTCTCCCATGACTTCGTTTATTTCAAAGGACTGAATGACTTGATTCGAAGGATGGAAAAATGAGTAGGAGAGCTCCCCATTGGTTCCAACATCCATATCTCTAGCGGTGACAGTAATAACAAGGGAGCCTATGGGGCTATTTTCTGGGACCTGCACCTCGTAGAGCGGCCTAGTAAATTCAGGGGCATTGTCATTGATATCCAAGACCAGGATGACAACCTGGGACGTCCCAGTCCTAGGTGGTGACCCACCATCCAGCGCCGTGAGGGTTAACCTGAGCTCAGGCCGCTCCTCACGGTCCAGCGCTTTGTCCAGCACCAACTCTGGGTACTTTCTGCCATCGCTGTGAGTACGCGTGAAGAGGTGGAAATGGGAATTGGGGCCGATAGTGTAGTTCTGAACTGTGTTGCTGCCTACGTCCAAATCCTGAGCTATTTTCAAGGGAAATACAGTTCCTGGACGGCTGTTTTCTGAGATTTTCAGAAGGATTTCGCTTTCCAAGAATTCTGGGGCATGGTCATTTATGTCTCTGAGCTGTAGTTCACCTTGAAAAAACTGCACCGGATTTTTCAGTAACACCTGGAAATGCAGTATACATGGATCCGTGTCACCGCACAACTCCTCCCGGTCCATTTTTTCTTTTAGGAGCAAATTTCCACTCTTCTGCTGGAGCTGCAAATGCTGTGTGCTGCCTTTGGAAAGAACTCGGGCGCCCCGCGCGGCCAGCTCCCCTAAGCCCAGCCCCAGATCCTTCGCTAAATTGGCCACAAATGACCCGCTGTCTGTCTCTTCTGGAACGGAGTACTTAATGGTTGCACTGCCCGCCTCCCACCACAGTAATAGAATAATAATGGCGGCCACTTGCCTCTTCTGCAGGGTCTTTGGGAGCGGCGTTTCCATCGTTCCTTTGGATCCAAAAATTGCAGTATTTAATCAAAATAAGTGTTTTACAGTCAACCTAGCTGTCTTGGCTCAATAATCTGGAGTTAGTTCTTTTTAACACTGACTGATACAGTAGAATAGCTACCTCTCCAAAATCTTCGATCCTCAGCAGTGTAAGATACTTCTTTCGTTCTGCGAGCTGCCGGAAACTGCTCAGGTTTTTAATGGACTCACGGGAGTCCGGCGGAGCCAGTTTTTCACTTTCTTAGCCTGTAGCGCCACCAAGCGTTCAGCTTCACAGCTACATGTATTTTTCGTTTTCAAGAGGATTTTAATAGCTAAAATGTGTCTCTCTCCCCAACCCCTTTCAGGTCATAGAGAGTTATATACACATACTTTCTCCTGTGCAGTCTTATTCGGGTAGCTAATAATAATTGTGAGAGCAAAAATCTTCCTTAATAAGGTTTAAGTGCAGTGCACAAAGCTCTTTCTGCTGAAGACAAAATTCATTGTTTCATTTAACAAGTATTCATCTGTGCAGGCATCCTTCTAGTTTCTGAGGATAAAACAGTGAAAAAACAAAAATTCCTGCTCTCATGGAGTGTACAGTCTATCACAAAACAATAACTTGTTCTGTTAGAAGAGTATTTATGAATGCATTAATCCAGTTTCTATGCTCCACAAGTTTTAATGTGTTTGAAACTCCTGAAAGCAAATGAAAATGTGATTGCTTGCCTAGCCCTGGGTTACACAGCTCTTGAGAATTTCCTTCCTTGCATAAATTCATTGTGTACAATGCCCCATAAATTTGTGAAGAAAAATTATCATTAGTTTTATTAGAACTCAATAAAAGGTCAGCATTTAGGCAATATCCTTTCTACATACATGAAGAAACTAATAAAGTCAATGAGGTTTAAAACAAAACTAGCTGGAGAAGGGTTCTGACCTGTCTTCTTTGAACAAGGGTCTTTCCCAGTGTATGTCCTCTGGGACTGTGGAAATGAAGTTATTTAAAATCACCCCTGCTCCAACCAACTAAAGCCATGGAATTGGAGTGAGAATAGTGGAAGCAGTTCCCCAAAAGAAGAAAAATGCTATTCCAAGGAGGAGAGGGTAAATATCTACAAATAAAGCCACATCCTCCTTTTAATGCTCTTCACAGATATTTCACACACCCCCATGGAAGGTTTGGGGTAATCCTGCATTGAGCAGGTCTATCAGTGCCATTTTTCCAACAGCACATGCTCACTTCACACCTTTGCGTCACATTTTGGTAATTCTCATAATACTTCAAACTTTTTCATAATGCTATCACACTTATAGAGTATGGTATAGTGTAAACATGACTTTTATATGCACTGGGAACTAAAAAAAAAAATCATGTGACTCACTTTATTGTGATATTTGCTTTGTTGCAGTGGTCTGGAATCGAACCCACAATATCTCTGAAGTGTGCCTGTATAAAACAGGAAGGGCTTCCTACACTCATTGAACCAGTTGGTAATCATCTAAGAGAATTCACTTATTTGAACAAAATGCAGCCAAATATAGTTTAGGTGTCCATTTTTATTTTAGTTGGGAGTAAAAATAAAATATTTGCTCAATAATCCATTTCCTTTGATAGGAAGTTGAAAATGGGTATTTCCCATAAAATACCACACATTTAACTGACATGAATAAGGCTAAATATGGGCTAAAATGTGAACATAAATGGAGTTATGGTCAATAAAGACAAATAATGCTTACTTATATAGCACTGGAGGAGAAAATCTGACATCACCTAATGACTGGCCACTAAGCAGGGGTTAAAGCGCTCAGCTGCTAAAGGAATAGTCTGTGGTTGAAACTGCTCCATGGGAATAACATGTGGCAATCTGCTCCCATCAGGATTATATATAGCTTGCCCCAATGGGCAATTCTACTCTCTCCTATAGGATGACTGTGAGTGTGAATTTAAGTGGGAATTGACTCCACACACAAAACACCACCACCAAGACCTTATCGAGGTCTTAGCAAGTATCACATAAGTGGAAGGAGGAGTTTGAAAAATGTAATGTGGATTTGACCTAACAATACCTTCAAACTTGCAAATTGTTTGTCAAGCACAAGGACACAAAATATGCTCACAAACATTTTATGTTCTGTAACAGAATTTAGGGTGACTGGAAAGGTATTTTGTACTTAGAAAGCAAAAAAAGTGATTTCACTAAGCAGTGATAGTAGTTTCACACATTGGCAATGATACTATATTGCAAAGGAAACATTAGTATTTCTTTGTTCCTTGAAAATGTATTATTTTATATTCACAACTGGAATGTTAAGGAGCTCTGGTGGCACAATGCCTAAGGCATTTGACTGCCAACCAGAAGGCTGGTGGTTCAAACCCACCAGCTGCTCCGTGAAAGGAAGACAGGGTAATCTACATCCGTAAAGATTTACCAACTCCAAAACCCAATGGGGGTCACTATGAGTGGGAACTAACTCAATGGCAGTGAGTCTATTTTTTCAGTTTGTTGGAATGTTACTAACATTCAACAACTATTCATTAAGCATTTATCATTGGCTTTTTAAAAAATATATCTATCATTACCTTACAAGAATGCCACAAACTGATGTGTTGACTTTAATTTAATGTGTTTACTAAAGAAACTACATATTGACTGAAATAGACATAAATATGAGTGACTGCCTTGGTGTTTCTCTTTACTCTTTCAAACTGTAGCAATTAACCCAAAATGAGACTTACATTGGAAGTTATATTGAATATAACAAATATTCAAGTTGTAAAGATCATCTTACATAGTGATAGCAATAACTAAAACCAATATTTAAAAGTGTAATCTTAAGGATTTTGGAGAACTAAAATTATTTTGAGAACATGATATGTAATCCCAGATTGATACTTTAAAAAATACAAAGAATCCTAGTCAAATCAGCAAGAAACAGACCAGAGATAACATGCATGAATAAAGGGTAAACTTACATTATGTGATCTGCAAACTTAGTATGTAAGGTTTAATAATCCAATACTTAACTGAATTGGACGCTGTTCCGAAAGGTGAGGTTTTCTTCCATTGCCCTGCCAGTTTCCTGGGGAGGGAAGTTGGGGCAAATTGGCTTCAGGAACTTGAACTCGCTGGACCCTGAGCCTCCCGTCAGACACACCTCATACTGGTAGTTATGCGATAATGTTCTGGTTCCGCTGACGTCCACCAAGTGACCAGGAAAGTGGCCCTCAGGCATCGATGTGGCCCTGTTCTTCCTGCAAAGCCTCACTGCGACAAATAGGAGCACGGAAAACAGGAAGAGCGACGAGACCGACGCCAAGGCAATGACCAAGTAGACGGTGAGTGAGTCAGCCTGGGCATCTTCCAGGGCAACCTCCGAGAGAGGGAGGTAAGGCTGAGAGAAGCCGTCCACCAGGAGCACGTGCAGCGTGACGGTGGCTGACATCGAGGGCTCACCATTGTCCTTCACCAGCACGACGAGTCTGTGCTTGGTCGCGTCGCGCTCGCTCAGCAGCCTGCCGGTGCGCACCTCGCCATTGTGCGCCCACACGCTGAACAGCCCGGGCTCCGTGGCCTTGAGCAGCTGGTAGGACAGCCAGGCGTTCTGACCCGAATCGCCGTCCACTGCCACCACCTTGGTCACCAGGTAGCCTGCCTCGGCCGCCCTGGGCACTAGTTCAGTGCAGGGCGCGGAGCCGTTCTGCAGCGGGTACAGCACGAAGGGCGAGTTGTCGTTGTCGTCCACAACCACCACCCGCACCAGCGCCTCGCTGCTCAGCGCAGGGGAGCCTGCGTCGACCGCGCCCACGCGGAACTCGAACACTCGCAGGGCCTCGTAATCCAACGACCTCAGAGCGAACAGATGCCCGTTGGCTGCATTGATGGAGACCAAGGAGGCGATGGGGAGGTGCGAGTCTTGGGGCCACAACAGAGAGTAGGTGACTTGAGCGTTGGTGCCTGAGTCTCTGTCTGTGGCGCTGACGCTGCCGATGTGTAGGGCGGGACTGTTGTTCTCGCGGATGAAGAAAGAGTAAGAGGTTTTGGCGAAGGTGGGAGCGTTATCATTGACGTCTGAGACCAGCACGGTTATTTTATGTTCGGTTTTTAGTCTAGGGGTACCCAAGTCGGTAGCGGTGATGGTGATGGTGTATTCGGCTCTGCTCTCTCTGTCCAGTGCTCCTTCTGTTACCAGGGTATAGAAATTTTCTATAGATGGTCTTAAAAGGAAGGGGAGATTGTCATCTACAGAACAAACAACTTGTTGGTTAAGTCCAAAGTCTGCATCTGAAACACTGAAAACTGCGACTATTACCTCTGGCAAGTTTTCAGGGATGGGGCTGGTGAGTGACGACATGGTCAATTCGGGGGCATTGTCATTCACGTCCAATACTTTGATGAACAGGGAACATTTTCCTGATAGTCCACCACCATCTGTGGCCTCAACCTCCACGTGATAAGCCTGAAACTCCTCAAAATCCAATGTCCTCCTCAGTCGAATTCCTCCTGTGATTGCGTTTATTTCAAACGGTTGGTTAATGTCATCTAGCTGAAATAGGGTATAAGATACCTCCCCGAAGGATCCTTCATCTAAATCTGTCGCTGAGACAGTAACAACCAGGGAACCTAGGGGATTGTTCTCGGGGACCTGGACCTCATAGAGTTCCTGAGCAAACTCAGGTGCGTTGTCATTGCTGTCCAAGACCAGGATCTGAATCTCTGCGGTTCCTGACCTGGGAGGAGACCCGCCATCCAGCGCCATTAACGTTAGCCTGTGTTGAGGCTGCTCCTCCCGATCCAATGCTTTGTCCAGGACCAGCTCTGGGATCTTTCTGCCGTCACTGCGATTTCGAGTGAGAACATGGAAGTGGGGGTTGGGGCTGATTCTGTAGCTCTGAAGGCTGTTGCTGCCAGTGTCTAAATCCTGTGCCATTTTCAAAGGGAATATCTTTCCTGGTGCAGTAATTTCTGATATTTTCAGGAGCATTTCTCTTGTGGGGAATTCTGGGGCGTGATCATTTATATCTCTGACCCTCAATCCAGCCTGAAAAAACTGCAAAGGATTTTGCAATAACACTTGGAATGGTAGTACACACGGCTCAGTGGAGCCACACAGCTCCTCCCGGTCCAGTTTCTCATTTAGCAGCAAATCTTGTGTCTGTGGGTCAAGCTGCAAATGCTGTCGGTTCCCTTTGAAAACAACCCGGGCGCCTCTCTCAGCCAGCTCTCCCATCCTGAGTCCCAGTTCCTTTGTCAAGTTGGCTACAAACGTTCCACTTTCTGTCTCCTCCAGCACAGAATACTGCAATGATTCTGAACCCACCTCCCATAAAAACATCAATATAATAAAACTCTCTACTTGCCTTTTCTTGTGTTGAACTTTTGTTTGCTCCATCTCTATTGTGATGTCAGATGAGAGAGGAAAAAAAACCTTTTCAGCTCCCAACTGTTCACTCCACCATCCACGATCGACCTTCTTTTCAATAGAATTTCCAATTTGTTCTGATAACTAGTATGGTGACAACAGCCTTGTTGAACACGTCTTTATCTCTAGCTGTAACTGTATTCTGTGTTTTCGTTTCTGCTTTTTGGTGTAATAGAGTCCACTGAATCTGTGGAGCTTTTAAATTCACTCTCTTAGCCTGCACTGCCACCACGCGTTCAAATCAGTAACTTCATGAAGTACTCTTAAGTCCATACTATTTCTAAAATCTGTGCATTGCAAAAATATCAAATTATGTGAACCACATAATAAAGAATTACCTGGGAGTCTTTTTTTAAAATAATCTGATTCTTTCCAGATTTTGGATCAAATTTCTCCACTAGTGCTAAACACATATTTCTCATTAAGTGGTTCTTATGCACGCTCACATTTAAGAATTACTCCTTGAATGTAAACTTCCAATAATTCAGGTTGATTTTCCAGCTGTGCAATTTATCTCTGATGAGCAGTGTGATTTGTAAATCCAAGAAGTGCACTGAACCTGAACCACATCAACAAACTATACAAACCTTGTAAGAAGATGATCAGCAATATTGGTAACTCCCCCCCCCCACTGGAGGTAAAACAAAAGAGCTCTGGTGCTGCAGTGGTTAAGGCTGCTAACCAAAAGGTCAGCATTTTGAACACTCCAGCTGCTCTGCAGGAGACGGATGTGACAATCTGCTTCCGTAAAAAAACTTTCAGTTCTGGAAACCAATTCTACTCTGTTCTATTGGGTCACTGTGAGTCAGAATCAACTCGATGGCAGTGAGTTTGAGTTTGGTGGTAAAAAAATCATTCATCTAAGTTGCATGACTTATATAACATACTTGCTTTGTTATGTGGTTACACTTGTACAGTAAAAGGAACAATTAAGCTATTAGGAAGAAAATTCAGGCCAAAAAAATATAAGTAACTAAGCTAATGAAACTATTTAAAAGAAGGAGTAGTAGCAGTCCAGTATTTGTCATAATCATTTTTCAGATTCCACTTCCATTTTGTTTGGGTAGAATTGGTTGTGATTTTAGAGGCTTGTTAATTTTATAGTAGTTTTTGGGCATCAAATTCCCCTCTTTTGCTAATTGATTAATCACGGTCTAAATATATATCAGCAGCATAATACAGTGCAAAAAACAAACATTCACTCAGCAAGAAAGACATTAGATTTGATAAATATAGACTAAATAAGTTGGTGTAAAAAGATGTTTTTAAAGTAAATTACATTTGAGTGGATACCAAGGCATTCTGTGATGTGCCATTATGCATAGGTCCATTCCTATCTCACCAGCTTTTCTCAGATAAATTAGAAAATGCATTTCTAAATATCCTGAAAATGTATAAAATAGCACTGCACCAGTGCACTTATAAATACACAAAATACTCCAAGCATAATTCAGTTCAGATTGGCTTCACATTTATTGAAAGGTAGAGTCACTGAGTTCAAGCAAAATTCATTGAAAGTCAAGATGATGGAAGATGAAAAGTGAGGATATTTTTTCAAAATAATTCAAATGTAGGTAAAGTAAAATCTAAACTCTGAGCAGATGAGACCATTTTGTAGTTGAAAATGACTTTTATCTACCCAGAAGAATAAAGAGAAGAGCAGTGTGCCAGCCTCTAGGGTTCACTTGATAAATGCTACTGAGAAAAGATTGTTATTTTTGGATATTAATAGCCCATTTCTCTGACATTAAAAACAAATTGACTCATGAAGTGAAACAATCATAAACATCTTGGATGGGTTTCATTTCTTCTCAGAAACAAGCCTATTTCCAGCACAAGCCCAAATGCTTCTTCAGTGAGCATTCTGAGTTGTGTCACCTTAATGACATCCCTGGGATCTGAAGGGTCCTTTATTCCCCTGTCTTTGCCTGCAGCAAAGACATCCTTTAACACAATCTATACATTTTTTTTTCATTTTAAAGCAAATTTTAATAGTAACACACCAGGTGTCTCATTCAATTTAGTCCATTGAAATGTCTTTTTAAGTGTTTCACAATTCAATTATGTAGAATACTGATATTTATGATAGATAGAAAGAAGATAATATCTCAATAGACTGGAAAAATATATTAATTAAGTACGTCAAGAAACTACTTTTTTATTTAAAGGAGATTCCATTAGATTCCTTCAGGAGAAGCTTCTGTGCTTGATCTCACTTGTTTTGATTTGACTTGCTCTAGAGTAGACCCACCAGCCACTCCTCGGAAGGAAGGTTGGGCAATCCTACTTCCGTAGTGATACTGCCTTGGAAACCCAAGGAGGGGTCACTATGAGTCGGGTTTGACTCGATGGCACATAACAACAACAGAGTAGAGTTGAACTTAACTGCTTTCTTAAGCGTGTTCACATAAGGAATCATCTAAAAGCTTATTATGGAAAAATTCTAACACAAAGGAAACAAAATAGCATCATAAACTTCTATATACCCACCACCCAACATTACAAAACTCTTGTCATTCTTGTTTCACCTGTGCCTTTCTCTCCACTCTCTGCCTCCCACTCAATAATTACTTTTACATAGTTCTTTTCTTTAGGTAATGATCACATAAATTGAAATGCACAATCTTAACCTTATCATTTTAACAAACTGATATGGCTTTGTAACCCACAAGATATAGAATATTTCCATCATTCACTAAATTCATCTTAAACATATTTCTTGGTTTAATTTTAATAATTGAGTGGCAAAATCTTGGTCTTCTCTGGACATAACATGGAAAATGAGACAATGGGAAAAAAAAAAAACCCAGCATATCCTGATCATCCACGCCAACCTGAAATGATGGATATGTATAAGATTGATTCAGCTGGATGCTTACCAATGAGCTGAAATATTAAACTGATGAAACATTGTAAGGTATATTAAACTTAATTTTCTTTAGTTAGCTTATAATTACTGTATAGTTGAGCTGAATTTCAATTTTATCCTACAAATATTTGCTTTCCTCTAATGCCATTGTAATTTACAAGTTTGAAAATAAGAAATAAAAGATGTTTGGCTAAATTACATTTCAAATCTCAAATGATTGCATAAAAAAGACATTTTGTCAGTCTTGCCAGAGGTTTGTCGATTTTATCGGTCTTTTCAAAGAGCCAGCGTTTTCTTCCATTGATTTTTCTCTATTGCTTTCTGTTTCAAATTTCATTGATTTCTATGTTTATTTTTATTATTTTCTTTCTTATCCTCGCTTTGGGTTTATTTGCTCATACTTTTATAGTTCTTAAAGGAGCTCTGGTTGTGTGGTGTTTAAGGCCTTTGGCTGCTACCCAGGTCAGCAGTTCAAACCCACCAGCTGTTCCACGGATAGGACAATATACTTCTGTAAAGATTGACCACCTCAGAAATGCAACAGGGATCGCTATGAGTGGGAAACGACTTGATGGCTGTGGTTTTCTTCTTCTAGTTCTTGAGGTGCAACCTTAGATGATTGACTTGAGACTTTTTCTCTTTTCTCAAGTACACATTTTAGTGCAAAAACTTTCCCTTTTAACATTGTTTTAGCTATGTGCCACAAATTTTGATATTCTGTAATTTCATTTTCAATTCAGTTCAACGTACTTTTTAAATTCTCTTAAAGTCTTTTAAAGTCCCCTTTGACCCATGGATTATTTAGTAGCATGTTTTCTGGTTTCCAAATGTTTGAAGATTTTCCTGGTGTCTTGCTGTTACTGATTTTTAGTTTGAATACATTGCGTTTGGAGAGCATAGTTATTTAACATCGGTCGAAGTTTGTTTTATGTCCCAGGATGTGGTCTGTCTTGTATATATTCTGTGAGTATTTGAAAAGAATGTGTATCTTCTGTAGTTAAATAAGTATGAATTAGATCCTGTTAGCTGATGACATTACAGAGTTCTTCTATATCCTTGTTGATTTTATGACTAGCTGTTCTATCAGTTGTTGAGAGAGAGGTGTTGAAGTCTGTAGCTATAATTGTGGATTTGTCTTTTTTTCTTTCAGTTCCATCAATTTTTGCTTCATGTAGTTCTGTTGTATGGTGCATACACATTTAGAATTGCTATGTCTTCCAGATGGATTGACCCTTTTTCCTTATACAATGTCCCTCCCTGTCTCTGATTATTTTCTTTACTCTGAAGTGTACTTCATATGGCATTAAGATGGCACTCCAGCTTTCTTTCGATTAATGTTTGCATAACATATTTTTCTGTTATTTTACTTTCAACCTGCTTATATTGTTATATTTGAAGTGACTTGCTTGTAGACAGCATACAGTTGGCTCAGGTTCTTTTTTCTTTTTCTATTTTTAATCCAGTCCTCCAATCTCTTTCTTTTGATTAGTATATTTAGGCCATTTACATTTAATATGATTATTGATATGTTAGAGTTTAAGTTTGCCATTTTATTTTTTGTTTTCTGTTCTTTCTGTTTGTTTTTTTGCACATCTGTTTTCTTTTTCCTACCTTACTGGGTTACTAGAACAGTTTTTGGGATTCCATTTTCATGTGTTTATGGTATTTTTGAGTCTATTATTTTGCACAGCTTGTTAAGTGGCAGTTCTAGGTTATTATATTTACTGATGTTGTTTTACTTTAGAAGTGTGACAACAAGATGTGACATTTTGAAAAGGAATCTCCTGGATTATGAACAAGTTCCATTCCTAAGTCTGTCTTTAAGTCAAATTTGTATGTAAGTTGGAACAGTTAGGTACAGTTCATATCTAATGTCAGTTAGTCAAATGTTCATCTTAGCGTATTCTAAGCATAAAAAACATTAAAGAAACACCACTTCCAGATACACTAAAACATATCTATAATATAGTAATAATAATAATAATAATGTTTTGATGTATGTCTTAAAGTAGTGCCAATTTATTACTATGAACCATTGTATGTAACCTTAAATTTTTAATATCATAGGCTTTATAGGGATTGGCTTGTAACTACAGGTTGTACATGAGTTGTATGTTCATAACCTGAGACTTCCTGTACTGGCTTACAAATCATTCAGTCCAGATGGGAGCAGAAAGATAAAGATCTTTAAGTAGGGGAAATGGAATTATAGACACTTAGAAAATATTTAAAGATATGGTAAAGCCGACTATTAGAATCTAAAATGGTGAATCTATTTGATTTTGATTTTGAGAATATTCTACTTTGACACAGGAAGCACAATACTGGAGTCAAAGAGCAGGAAATATAGTATTTATCACTAAGTAATGTGGCTCTGCAATGAACAATGTTTTGAGAAAACCAGTTTCTGACAACCAGGAATTGGCCTGGCACTCACAATGGTCTTCTCCTATTGAACATAAAAATTTTCCCAGAAAACTAACACCAGGAGGACTACTGTGACTCTGATGGAGCAAGATAAAAATAAGATTACTTCACAATCATGTTTGAGCATAACATGATAAAAACAAAAACACTGCCCAAACCACAAAAATGACCAGAGAGCCCCACTTCCTGGCTAACATGACTGAATGTCACTTCTTTACCAATTAAAGTTTCAACTCATTTTGTTTTTCCTACTTCCTAAATAAAAATCAATTAAGATCATAGAATCACTCCTACTTCCTTGAAAGCATCCAATTCAGAAATGCATACACATTTGCCAAAAGATATGTACAAGAATGAGGAGAGCAGCATGGTTCATAATAGGCAAACCCTGCACGAACCCAAACATTCATCTACAGTGTGATGGATAATACATCCAAGGCATATTTAGACATTGGAAGTCTGTATAGTAATGAGAATGAAAGCACTAAAATTAAAAGTAGTATCATGGATAAAGTTAACAAGTACCATGTGAAAAGAAGCCAGCCACGAAACAGTTCATGCTCTGTAATATTCCATTTATATAAATTCAAAACAGGCATAACTAACCCATGATATTGAAAATGAGGATCTCTGTTATCCTCACTTGGGTTTGTAGTGATTGTAAGGGGCAATTTGTGTAGAATCTGAAGTGCTGGTAATGTTTTCTTTTTTCATCAAGCTACTGGTACCAAGTTTTTTCACTTTGTGAAAACAGATTGAGCTGAACATCATAAAGGTATGTAAATCAATGAAGAACTTTGTTTTTAAAATGTTAGCCAATGAGAATCAGGGTTAGGGAAGAAGAGGAAGGAGGATATTGTTGCCTTTCTCCATAATGCTTTCTCACATATCAACTTGCTGTATGCATGTATTCCTTGGAAAGCATCTAAAACAAAATTATGTAAACTTCTTAATTTTGCTATTTATCATCAAATATATGTAGCATTTTATGAAACAGAATACTGAGAAAATACAATTAACATTTGAATTTATTAAGATGATTCATCATGACAAATTCCAATAAAAAGAGCAAAATTTTCAGGAGAATCAATGTGATACATCGATTTGGAATAGACACTATGTAAACAAATGTAAATGAATCTACACTGACTTTTCCAAATTTGGATAAGAGAAAGCTCAACGGACAAATCCATTACAAAAAAAAAAAAAAAAAAAGTCAAGACTATACCTGAAGGTGGAGGTATGACCTTCTGTCAGGTATAGCCTTCTCCATGACACTTTCAAACTCTATATGTAGGGAAGTTAAGGATAAATGCCAGAACAACTTGTATCATGATCAAATTCCTAATTGAATCCAAAGCTATTCCGGAATGTGGTGTTTTTATCAATTTCTTTGCTAGTGCTCTGGGGTGGGAGATTGGGGATAATCGGCTTCAGGAATTTGAAGTCATTGGTCCCGGAGTCTCCTGTCAGACATATCTCATACTGATAGCTGTGGGAGAGTGTCCCAGTGTTGGTGACATCCACCAAGTGGTCTGGAAAGTAGCTCTCAGGTACTGGATTGCGACCAACAGAGGCGGCCCTGTTCCTCCTGCACAGTCTCACCGCGACGAACAGGAGCACCGAGAACAGGAAGAGGGTCGAGACCGAGGCCAAAGCAATGACCAAGTAGACGGTGAGCGAGTCGGCCTGGGTCAATTCCTTGGCCACCTCCAGGAGCGGGAGGTAGGGCTGCGAGAAGCCGTCCACCAGGAGCACGTGTAGTGTGACGGTGGCCGACATTGGCGGCTCACCATTGTCCTTCACCAGCACGACGAGTCTGTGCTTGGTCGCGTCGCGCTCGCTCAGCAGCCTGGCGGTGCGCACCTCGCCATTGTGCGCCCACACGCTGAACAGCCCGGGCTCCGTGGCCTTGAGCAGCTGGTAGGACAGCCAGGCGTTCTGGCCGGAGTCGCCGTCCACTGCCACCACCTTGGTCACCAGGTAGCCCACGTCGGCCGCCCTGGGCACCAGCTCGGTGCAGGGCGCGGAGCCGTTCTGCAGCGGATACAGCACAAAGGGCGAGTTGTCATTTTCGTCCAAGATCACCACCCGCACCAGGGCCTCGCTGCTCAGCGCCGGGGAGCCTGAGTCGACCGCGCCCATGCGGAACTCGAAGGCTCGCAGGGCCTCGTAATCCAGCGACCTCAGAGCGAAAAGATGCCCGTTGTCCGCGTTCATGGAGACCAAGGAGGCAATGGGTAGGTGCGGGTCCTGGGGTGGCAGTAGCGAGTAGGTGACTTGGGCGTTGGTGCCTGAGTCTCTGTCTGTGGCGCTGACGCTGCCAATGTACAGGGCGGGGCTGTTGTTCTCCCGGATGTACAGGGTGTAGGAGCTTTGAGAGAAGGTGGGTGCGTTGTCATTGACGTCAGAGACCAGCACGGTTATGTTGTGCTCTGTTTTCAGTCTTGGGGACCCCAAGTCTGTGACGGTGATAGTGATGTTGTACTCGGCTCTGCTTTCTCTATCCAGTGGCCTCTCTGTCACTAGCATGTAAAAATTCTTGAATGTGGGTTTCAGGAGAAATGGGAGGTCGTCCTGGATGGAGCAAATCATCTTTCCGTTGTCCCCGGAGTCTGGATCTGAAACACTGAAAACAGCAACTACAGTTTCCGGGGCGTTTTCTGGAGTAGGGCTGGTGATGGTAGACATGGTCAGTTTGGGGGCGTTGTCGTTCACATCTACCACTTCCACAGCTACAGTGCATTTCCCTGAAAGGCCCCCGCCATCTGTGGCTACTATTTCCACGTTATAATATCGAGTTGCCTCGAAATCCAATATCCTTTTCAGACGAATCTCTCCCGTAATTTCGTCTATTACAAATGGTTGCGTAACTTCATCTCCTTGGAAGAGAGAGTAGGCTACATTCCCGTATGTTCCTGCATCTAAATCTCGGGCAGAGACAGCGACAACTAAAGATTTAAGGGGGCTGCTCTCCAGGACCTTTGCCTCATAGAGTGGCTGTGAAAACTCAGGGGCGTTGTCATTGATGTCAACGACTTCAATGCGGACTGCGGTGGTCCCAGACCTGGGCGGAGCCCCCCCATCCAGGGCAGTGAGGGTTAAACGGAGTTCAGGCTGTTCCTCCCGATCCAGGGCTTTGTCCAGCACCAGCTCCGGGTATTTTCTGCCATCTCCGCGATTATGCGTCAGAACGTGAAAATGGGAGTTGGGGAGAATTGTGTAGTCCTGAACAGTGTTGCTACCTATGTCAGAGTCCAGAGCTGTTTTCAAAGGAAACACAGTCCCTGGCTGAACGCTCTCTGGGATTTTAAGGAGCATTTCACTCTCTAGGAACTCTGGGGAATGGTCATTTATATCGTTGAGCTGCAGTTCAATTTGGACAAACTGCACCGGGTTTTCCAGTAATAGTTGGAAATGCAGTACACAGGGTTCTGTCGCCCCGCACAGCAACTCCCGGTCTAGTTTTTCGTATAGAAGCAAATTACCGGTCTTTACATCAAGCTGCAAGAGCTGTTTGTTTTCTTTGTGATGGATTCTCGCGCCCCGAGTGGCCAATCCCCCCACCCCGAGTCCCAGGTCTTTTGCCAGGTTGGCCACAATGGAGCCACTTTCTGTTTCTTCTGGCATGGAATACCTAACTGCCTCAGAGTCAGCCTCCCACAAAAGCAACAGTATAGCAAGAAAGGTAACTTGCCTGTTCTGCGGCGTTTTTGCTAGCGCAGTCTCCATTGTTCAGTCCTGGTCCAGAAAATCAGTTTCCTCAGCTCGGTATACGATCAATCCAGAAGATTTGGTTAAATAACCTTGAATTAGATATTCCTGATTCTGATTTGCACTGGTATGCCCTCTCTGAAGACCTCTGTCCCTAGAGCTTACCTAACATGCTTTCTTTTAGTAAGCATTTAGAGTTCTGATTCCCAGCTTAATGGCGCCTGGTGGGGGGATCCACAAACTGTTATTCACACTCTTAGCCTGCAGCGCCACCAGGTGTCTTTTTAAAATACTACATATAGTATTTGCCTTTTCATTCCAAACTTGAAACCTTGTAGGTATCAAAATTCTTTTGAATCACAGAAGCATTTCTCATAATATTTCCAACTGTTATTAGAAGATCTAAATAAATATTTGCTGAGTGAATTTTCAATGAAAGAATATTTTTGAGAACAAACTAAAATTATATGTTAGTATTCTCCATAAGGGAGCTCTGGTAGCATAGTGGCTAAGACACTTGCCTGCTAACAGACGGCTGGCGGTTCAAACCCACCAGCCACTCCTCGGAAGGAAGGTTGGGCAATCCTACTTCCGTAGTGATACTGCCTCGGAAACCCAAGGAGGGGTCGCTATGAGTCGGGGCCGACTCGACGGCACATAACAACAACAACAACATTCTCCATAAACGTACCTCTTGAGTACATGAATAAATTAGTATTCTCCATAAACGTACCTCTTGAGTACATGAATAAATTACGTTTTGTGGGTTTCTTATTTGATTATAGCCAAGAAAAATTATAATGGATGTAAATTTTTATAAAAACTTTTAAATTTATTTTTAAGTACCACATACATCCAGAAAGGCACAAATCCTAAGTGTACAACTCAATGGCTTCTCACCAAGTAAATACATTAATATAAGCAGAATCTATATTAAAAAAAAGAAAATATTACCAAAACTTAAGAAACCCCTTCCTGCTATTGTTTGGTCACTACCCCCCTAAAGGTAAGCATTATGATCATAAATTTTCTCTTTGGGGGAGAACTTTTATATAAATTGAATTCTATTTACTTTTTTTGTGTCTAGCATCTTTCACTCAACATTATGTTCGTGAAGTTCATCTGCTGCATGTTGTTCTAATTAGTTTTACTCTCATTGGCTTATATTATTCTATTTTATGAATGCACTAAAATTTGTTTATCATTCTCCAGTTAATGGACATTGGACTTTCACTGTGGGAAAATTCTGATTAGTGCTTCTATGGTCATACTTGTACAGGTCTTTTGGTGGTTATATTTATGTATTTATGGTGGATATATTCCTAGGAGTGGGATTACTGTGCATTAAGTTATGCATGTATACTTAGCTTTAGCAGATATTGTGAAGCAGTTTTCAAAAGTAGTTATACCAAAACTAGAGTTCCAGTTGCTCCATATCCTTGTTAACATTTGATTTTATCTTTTTCATTTTAGACACTGAGTGAGTATGTGGTGGTGTCATATTGTAATTATAATTACCATTTCATGATAATTATTTAAATTGAGCACATTTCACATCTTTATTGACCATTTAGATATCTTTCTATGTACATATTCAAATCTTTTGTCTATTTTTTTATTTGAGGAAATTCCCTTTTCTTCTTATTCTATAGAATTTCCTTAAATATTCTGGACATAAGTCCTTTTTTCAGATGTATGTATTGCAAATATCATCTCCCACTCTGTTTTATTTTTTTTTAAGTTGGACTGTTTAGTCTAACTGCATTTAATGTATGTAATATTTTATATCTTTCTGTTTATATTTACCATCTAATTAAAAATAATTAATTTAGTTTTTGTTTGTGGCTCTTGTTTTCTTTTTGATTATTTCAAATTATTTGTTATCAAGTTTTCTTTACTTACTATTTTAGGTATTTATTTATTCTTAGTGCCTAAGGCACCTGACTGCTAACCAGAAAGCTGGCGGTTCAAACCCACCAGCCACTCCTCGGAAGGAAGATGGGGCAATCTACCTCCATAGTGATACTGCCTCAGAAACCCAAGGAGGGGTTGCTAAGAGTCAGGTCCGACTCAACAGCACATACCAACCAATGAACCAAGAGATTATAGCCTGCATCTATGACTCACAAAGAGCTCTGGTGGTGCAGTGGGTAAAGAATTTGGCTGCTAACCAGAAGGTTGGTGGTTCAAACCTACCAGCTTCTTTGTGGGAGGAATATGAGGCAATGTACTTCCATAAAGATTTACAGCCTTGGAAACCCAATGCAGGGGTCTCTATGAGTCAGAATCAAGTTGATGACAGTGGGTTTTTTGGTTTGGGTTTTAACTTACAAGCTTTCAACACAAATTATTATTTTCCACTTTCATAATAATGCCTAAAACCTTACCAAATCCAACCTTAGTAAAGGTAAACTCCATTTATCCCTTCTGCCTTTGAAGTTATTGATATTATGAATTTAGATTTCGTACACATTTAAAACCCTTTAAGAAACTACTATTATTGCCCTGTATTGACAATATTCTGTCACAATTAATTTATATTTCTCTTTCCTGTTGTTCTTCACTCCTTCTTGAAATTCTGTTATTCTTTTAGCATTCTTTTCCCTATGTCACATTAATTCAAATTAGTATTTCTAAGGCTGGCAGTTCAAGCCCACCAGACACTCCTTGGAAGGAAGGTTGGGCAATCTACTTCTGCAGTGATGCCACCTCAGAAACCCAAGAAGGGGTCACTATGAGTCAGATTCGACTCTACAGCCATGAGTTTGGTTTGTTTTTTGGTTTAGTGTAGGTATTTGTGTATCTGAAAACTTCATTCCTTTTTTATAAGGTAATAGAATTGTAGTTTGGTAGTTATTTTATTTCAAGAATTTAAAGAGAATATTCCTTTGTCTTCTTTTTCATAATTTATGTTAAAAAGTCAGCTCTTCAACTTATCATTGCTCCTTTAAATGTAATGTCAGCTGGAATGCTCCTTAGAAGCCATAATGGCCAGACTTCATCTCACCTACATTGGTTATGTTGTCAGAAGGGACCGGTCCCTGGAGAAGGATATCATGCTTGGTAAAGTAGAGAGTCAGTGAAAAAGAGGAAGACTCTCAACAAGATGGATTGACACAGTGGCTGCAATAATAGGTTTAAGTATATCAAGGATCATAAGGATGGTGCATGACCAGGAAGTATTTCTTTCTGTTGTGCATAGGGCCACTGTGAATTGGAGCCAACTCAAAGGCACCTAACAACAACAAATGTAATGTGACATTTTCCTGTGATTGTTTTGGAGATTTTCTCCTTGGCTTTGACCTTCAGTTGCCTTCCTATCATGTGCCTAGTTGTACTTTGTTTTTTATTTATCCTGATGGTGTTTCACTGAGTACTTCAAGAAGTGAAGGTTTTTCATCAGTTTTGTTAAATCTTTGGTCATTTCTCTTAAAACATTGCTTATTCTCCATTCTTATCCTCTCTTTTCAGTTTAGGATTCCAATCACACATATATATATATTAAAAATTTTTATTATGTTTCACATGTCACTAATGTTCTTTTCTCTATTTTTCATTTTTTTTTTCTCCTCTGTGTTTCTGTTTGGATATTTTATATTGATCTGCCTTTCATTCATTCATCCTGTAGTCTTTTATATATCCTATGCCCTTAAACCCACCAGCCACTCCTTGGAAGGAAGGTTGGGCAATCTACTTCTGAAACCCAAGGAGGGGTCACTATGAGTTGGGTCTGACTCAATGGCACATAACAACAACAATAACATGCCCTTAAAACATATAAATCATTTTTCATTTCAAATATTTCTCAGTTCTGAAATTAATTTTCATTTTCAAATCTCAATAAGTCATTCTTACTTATCATCATTGTCAGTTAATTCAGTTAAAAACAGCATGAGTCATTCATGCTGTTTTTGCTCTTGGTTTTATCCATGTCATCCAGGGTTTTTTGGTGCATGCTTAGTAATTTTTTTTTTAATTGAATACTGAATATTTATGTGAAAAATGTCCAGGATCCAGATGATATTATCTTCATCCAGAAAGAATTTACATTTTTCTCTGTGGCTAATAAAATGGCCTGAGTCTAAGAAGCATTCTGTTCATCAACTTTCTTTGCAGTCTTGAATTTTCAATAGAGAACTTGGTATATTCTCCACAGCCAGGTTCCATGAGGTCTTAAATTCTAATCTAGTACAGCAAGGGTATTAAAGCTTCACTTTGCCTAGTTTTTAATCATCTTCTCTGGACTGTCCCAGTGTCTTGAGGTGGAAAAGTGGCCATAAGTTTGGAATCTCAATCTGCCAATAGCTATTGAGGGTACTCCGTCCCTAAAAGGAGAAATTTTTTCTATTCTCAGACTTAGCATATTTTCTCACAGTAAAATTGACTATAGAAGTCAATTCACATCTCCAAGGATTCTCCTTTCCAGGAATCTTTAGCTTCTTCAGTTCCTATTGTATCATCTGCTTTCTAATATTTCAAACAAATGATATCTGAATTTTAACCAGAATTTATAGTTGTTTTCTGCTGCTAGATAATCCATTTAACCTGGAAGCAGAGCTCCACCAAATATGGGCATAACTTTTAACCTCAAACTATTTAAAATCTATGTTTGTAACCTTTGGCAGTCAAGGAAGAGAAGATCTTAAAGATTGTTGGCTACATTGCTTTGAGTAGAACTTCCATTCCCCATACAGCATGCATTAAATTAATTAAATGCTGCATCTAAAAACAATAAAGGAATTGTGAAACATGCACATATAATAGAAACATTTAAGAAAATATGTATGATTAAAATGGGTGTTATTATCAAGACATTTGACCTCCATTTGTTCAACAATGGAATTGACATAGTTTTCAGAAAGTATATTATTTTGTTATTTGGATCATATATATTCTAAATCTTTATAATTAAATTTTTTAAAAAAGTCAATGGATTCTACACTAACGTCTGGTTGTGGACCTTCACTGATAACAAATGACCCATGTTTTATGATGTGAGTTCTGTTTTTTGGCCAGTCTCATTTGGGTGATTACAAATTGGAGTTTCCTGGTATAAAACAAAAAAAGTGAACTTTGATTTTTGTGATACTGAAATACATTCGTGAAAACTTCTATAAGATTTCTTACTTGTCATCAAACATAAAAGCTATTTAATTTAATTAAAAAAAAAAAAACTGCCATCAAGTCGGATCCAACTCATAGCAACCCCTCCTTGGGTTTCTGAGGTGGTATGACTATGGCAGTAGATTGCCCAATCTTCCTTCTGAGGAGTGGCTGGTTGGTTTGAACAACCAGCCTTCTGTTTAGCAGTCAAATGCCTTAGGCACTTTGCCACATTTAATTTAATAGCTAATAATAAAGAAAGACATGGAAGTTGCCTATATTTATGTCTATAAATTTGTGTTTAATTCCATTCTCACTTTTATCACTTCCTCATTTCAATTTTGAGATTGGATGAAAACTAAAAGCTATGTTTTCAGAATAACATGAACAGTCAGTATGCCTTCTTTATTATTATTTTTTTTTTTTGTTACACCCTTAGGAAAAATAGTGGTTTAGAGAAAAATATATATACTTAAACTATAGTAGAATAATACTTGGTATTTCAAAAAATAAGTGGATTATAAAGTAAGCTCTTTAATGCTCATATTGTATCAATAGTCTAATGTGGTGATCTATATAAATCTCTGTAAATTTATCTATATGAAGTTGCTGTTGCTAGGTTGATTTGCCACCAACTCATAGCAACCCTATGTACAATAGAAGGAAGCTGCCAGTCTTGAAATATCCTCACAATATTTGCTACACTTGAGCCCATTGTTGCAGTCACTGCGTCAATCCATCTCATTTGGTGTCTTCCCCTTTTTCACTGACTCTATTTTACCAACCATGATATCCTTCTCCAAGGACCGGTCCCTTCTAACAACATGATCAAAGTACGAGAGACAAAGTCTGGCCATTCTTCCTTCTAAGAACCATTCCAGCAATACTTTTTCCACAACATAATTGTTTATTATTCTGGCAGTCCATGGTACTTTCAGTTTTCTTCACCAACACCACAATTCAAAGGCATTAATTCTTCTTCAGTCTTCCTTATTCATTGTCTAGCTTTCACATGCACATGAAGCAATTGAAAATACCATTGTTTGGGTCAAGCACACCCTAGTTTACAAAGTGGCATCTTTGCTCTTAAACACTTTTAAGAGGTCTTTTGCAGCAGATTTCCCCAGTGCATTAAGTCTGATTTCTTGACTGCTGCTTCCATGAATGTTGATTTTGCATCCAGGTAAAATGAAATCCCTGATAATTTCAATCTTTTTTCTATTTATCATGATGTTGCTTATTGGTCTAGTGGTCAGACTTTTTGTTTTCTTATGTTGAAGTGTAATCCATATGGAAGCCTGTTGTTGTGTTGTTATGTGCTGTTGAGTCAGACCTGACTCATAGTGACCCCTTCTTGGGTATCACTACAGAAGTAGATCGCCCAGCCTTCCTTCTGAGGAGTGGCTGGTGGGTTTGAACTGCCAGCCTTCTGGTTAGCAGTTAAGTGCCTTAGGCACTATGCTACCAGAGCTTCTATGGAAGAATGTAGTCTTTGATGTTCATCAGTAAGTGCTTCAAGTCCTCTTCACTTTCAGCAAGCAAGGTTGTGTCATCTGCATATCACAGGTTTTTAATGAGTCTTCCTCCAATCCTGATGCTGCATTCTTCATATAGTCTAGCTTCTCAGATTATTTGCTAGGCACACAGAGGATCTCTGTTGGTGAACTGGTTAAAACGTTCAGCTGCTAACCAAAAAGCCAGTGGTTCTAACCCACCAGCTACTCCTTGGGAGAAAGATAAGGAAGTTTTCTTCTGTAAAGATTTAAACCCTATGGGGGCAGTTCTACTCTGTCCTATAGGGTCCTGTAAGTCAGAATCAACTCAGTGTCAGAGGGTCTGTATAAATTTAGCTAGTTGGAAATCACATAATCAGCTTACTTGACTTTTTGAACACAACATAAAACTATTATAATTCAGTTAATCATTGTTCTTATTTATTCAGGGACAAAATAATTTTTATTTCATACAAATGCAACTTCAGCATATTTGAAAAAAGTAATTTCACACAAAATACTTGAAAGCTATATTTAAGAAAAAGAACAGAACTTGAAAATAAAAAAAGCCATTATTTTGTTGATAAAGACTGCCCATGTCTATGCTTAATTTAAAGTGAAAATCTGAGATAATCTGATAATTAGTCTCGAACATTCTAGAACAGCAAATGTTCAGAAGAAACAATCCTTTGAAAGATGGAGAGAAGCTGCAGGAAATCCAAGAGAAATTCATGCATTTAACTTCACTTGAATGTCTATTTTTATACACCAAAGAGAAACATCATGCCATGAAGAATCTTAAATTCTTTTAAAGGATTTAGGGTACATTTAAAGTTATGAGATTTTTTTAAAAAAGGAGTATATCAAGCAGTGAATTAAGAGTTTTATTTAGTGAAAGGGATATCAAATTATATGAGATTTTCTCTTCATTATTATTTAGAAAGATGGCAATAATTTTTGCAAATTTGACATTGGTGAGTACTTAAGAGAGCACTTACAATGTACTAGGTAGGTAGCAACCAAATCAGTAAGATTCTATCTACCATATATAGTGCTCACAATGGAAGAAGAGTCACACTTTTAGTATATTGATATTTAGTAAAGTTCATGTTTACATAAAATTTGGGAGAAACAAATATGCTAAGTTACATGTTCAGGCTATTCGGGTGGTTTAGCCATGCATAGTTAACAAGAAAGGCTTCGGTATCTATGGAGAATTTGAAACGCTCTACCCTTGCAAAGATATTTATGTGGTAAAGACAACCACCAGAAACGTGTAGAAATGCAAGATTACCTAAAAGCTATAAAATGTTTTATTAATAAAACGCAGTAACTAATTTAAGAAATTGTTTAATTTTTTTTTTCTTATTCTACTTAGGTAATGTATAATTATGGAACCATGAATCTCCAAGTGAAGATCACATATGCAGAAAATACATACTTAATATTCATTATAACTAAAAATATTAAGTGCAACTAATATCAGCTTAAAAAGGAACAGATTTAACACTATCGGAGACATGCATAGGTTGGAATAGTGGTATGAATTTAGACAGCAACATAACTTCTAATGGGCCATTTAATTAAAGTTAGATTTGCCAAAATTAATGAGCGATTCACTGGACCAAATACAATACTTAACTGCATACAAAGCTATTCCTACAGTTTCCGTTCACTTTTCTCCCAGTATTTGATACCAAGAGGTTGGGGATTATGGGCTTCAGAAATTTGAACTCACCAGTCCTAGAATCCCCCGTCATGCATACTTCGTACTGGTAGCTCTGAGACAAGGTTCCGCTGCCGCTAACGTCCACCAAGTGGCCAGAAAAGTGGCCCTCGGGCACTGAGCAGCGACCCAGAGAAGCAGCCCTGTTCCTCCTGCACAGCCGCACAGCGACGAACAGCAGCACCGACAACAGGAAGAGCGACGAGACAGACGCCAATGCAATGACCAAGTAGATAGTGAGCGAGTCCGCCACTTCATCCGGTGCCACTTCCAGGAGCGGAAGGTAGGGCTGCGAGAAGCCGTCCACCAGGAGCACGTGCAGCGTAACGGTGGTCGACATTGGCGGGTCGCCATTGTCCTTCACCAGCACGACGAGTCTGTGTTTGGCCGCGTCGCGCTCGCTCAGCAGCCTGGCGGTGCGCACCTCGCCATTGTGCGCCCACACGCTGAACAGCCCGGGCTCCGTGGCCTTGAGCAGCTGGTAGGACAGCCAGGCGTTCTGGCCTGTGTCACCATCTACTGCCACCACCTTGGTCACCAGGTAGCCAGCCTCCGCTGCTCTGGGTACCAGCTCCGTGCAGGGCGCAGAGCCGTTGTGCAGCGGGTACAGCACAAAGGGCGAGTTGTCGTTGTCGTCGACGACCACCACGCGCACCAGCGCCTCGCTGCTCAGCGCCGGGGAGCCTGCGTCTGCCGCGCCCACGCGGAACTCGAACCCTCGCAGCGTCTCATAATCCAGCGACCTCAGAGCGAACATGTGCCCGTTGTCTGAGTTGATGGAAACCAAGGAGGCAAGAGGGAAGTGAGGGTCCTGGGACGGCAGTAGAGAGTAGGTGACTTGTGCGTTGGTGCCCGAGTCTCTGTCTGTGGCGCTGACGCTGCCGATGTGCAGGGCGGGGCTGTTGTTCTCGCGGATGAACAAAGTGTATACGTTTTGGGTGAAGGTGGGCGCGTTGTCATTGACGTCTGATACCAATACGGTTATCTCGTGTTCGGTTTTCAGTCTGGGGGTACCCAGGTCAGTGACACTGATGGTGATGTTGTACTGATTTGTTTGCTCTCTGTCCAACGGACTCTCTGTTAACAGGGTGTAGAAATTCTTGAAAGTTGGTTTTAGAATGAATGGCAAGTTACTTGGAATAGAGCAAATCATCTTTCCATTATCTCCGGAATCTCTATCTCGAATTCTGAAAATAGAGACTACTGTCTCAGGAGCATTCTCTGGGATGGAGCTGGTGAGTGAAGATATGGTCAGCTCCGGGGCATTGTCGTTCACGTCCACCACCTCTATGACCACAGTGCCTTTCCCGGAAAGGCCCCCTCCATCTGTAGCCTCAATTTCCACATGGTAAGAGTTAATTTTCTCAAAATCCAATTTTTTGGTCAGTCGGATTTCTCCTGTGACTTCATTTATTGAGAAAGTTTGTTTAATTTCATCTGATGCTTGGAACAAGTTGTAGGAAACGCTTCCAAATTTTCCAGCATCTGCATCCCTAGCCAAGACTCTAATTATTGGGAAGTCCAGTGGACTATTTTCCAGGACCTGCACTTCATATGGTGTGTTCACAAACTCGGGGGCATTGTCATTGACATCTATGATCAGGATTCGGACCATGACAGTACCAGACCTTGGTGGAGACCCACCATCCAACGCTATGAGAGTTAAACTCAACTCATGCTGCTCCTCTCGATCCAGCGCTTTGTCCTGCACCAAATCTGGGTATTTCTTGCCCTCACTATGATTCTGAGTGAGAACATGAAAATGAGAATTGGGACTAATTGTGTATTTTTGAAGACTATTGCTGCCCACATCCAAATCCTGAGCTGATTTCAATGGAAACAGAGTCCCTGGCCGACTGTTCTCCAAGATATTCAAGAGCATTTCCCTATCAGAGAATACTGGAGAGTGGTCATTTATGTCCTGGATCAATAATTCTCCTTGAAAAAATTGCACAGGTGTTTCTAGGAACACTTGAAAATGCAGCACACACGGTTCAATAGGGCCACATAGCTCCTCCCGGTCTAGTTTCCCCCTCAGAAGTAAATCTCCAGTCTGACGGTCCAGCTGCAAACGCTGCTTGTCATCGTCAGAGACCACCCGGGCGGACCGGGCGGCCAGTTCCCCAGTTCCCAGGCCCAGGTCTTTGGCCAGATTAGCTATAAAGGAGCCACTCTCTGTTTCTTCCAGCATAGAATAACGAATGGGCTCTGAGCGAGTTTGAGACAAGAACACCATTAAAATAAAGACTACTACTTGCCTGTTTGGTTGAATTCTCTCTAGTGCCTCCATTTTAGATTCCGGATGCAAACAGCCAATCCCTTTCAGCAAACACAAAAAAGACTGCAGACATTCAGTTTTGATTTCTCGCTGAAATAATCGTCACAAAGTTGTTTATAATCTTAAATTTGCTCAGTATATTGTTGCCCAAACTTGTTGGGAACCTCGTACTGCTTGCAAATTTCTCTCCTGAGCTTTTGTGTCCTGAAGTACAAAGAAATCTGCAAGCTTTTTAGGGCTCTTTACTCACAATCTTAGCCTGCAGCGCCACCCTGCGTCTCGATTGAGAAATTAATATTTCCAAGTCAAAGCACCAAGTGTTGAAATCAGTCACTTTAGCTTTGGTGCATAGAGATCTTACAAACCTTATTTTCATTAAATTGCATACTATATACGGTTATTTCACTAAATTCCATGAACTAGAATCATTGTGAGCACAAAGCAAAATAATATATCAATCTCCCCACAACCTTATCAGTGGACCTTCAAAGAACTGCATTTCCCCTTTGCATAATCTAACCAGGGGGGGATAAGCTCTTTAAAAGTGTCAATCTAATTAATAATAGTTATCTATGCTTTTTCAAGTGTGTGAAGACTTTAGGATGATGCAAAAGTTTGTTAAGGTGTTCTGTACCATATGACTTAAAGGAAGAATACTTTTTCAGGTTTTATTTTCTTATGTTGGTCTGTAAATAGTAATATAGTTGAATAAAGAGGCACCTTGCTTTGTGGTAAGTCATCTTACAACGTGAAACCACATTAGACTTAGAAGTCAAGCAGATAGTGTTGGAATCACAGATTCTCAGATCCAGAGAGAAAATGAAAGGAGTTCCACAGATAAGGAAACTAGAGCTTGGACATAATTATTCTACTTGATTATTATCAGGGTCATATCAAGATAAAACCAACTGTTTTAAAATCATAAAACTTTGTTAAGATAAAGGATTTCTCTTATATATGATAGTTATTGCACTGAATCTGAGGACCTATTTGGGGGGATATTGCCATTCTAACAGTATTAAGACTTCCAGTTTTGAACAATTTTCATTTACTGCTTGTTGTTGTGCCATGGAGTCTGTACAACAGAACGGAACAGTGCCCAGCCCTGCCCCATCCTCACAATCATTGCTACATTTGAGCCCATTGTTGCAGCCACTGTGTCAATCCATCCTTTTAAGTATCTTCCTCTTTTTCATTGACCCTCTACTTTACCAAGCATGGTGTTCCCATACGGCACATTGGTCTGTAATTTTCTCTGCTTGTGATATCTTTGTCTGGTTTTGGTATCAGGGTAATCCTGGCCTCGTAGAATAGGTTGGGAATTGGTGGTCACTGCTCTTCTATTTTTTGGAAGAGTTTGTGTTAAATCTTTACATGTTTGGTAGAATTCAGTAGTGAAGCCATTTGGTCCTGGGCTTTTCTTTGTGGAAAATTATTTTGATTACTGATTCAACCTCTTCACTTATTCTAAGTCTGTTGGCATTTTCTGTTCCTTCTTCAGTCAGTTTTGGTAGTTTGTATGTGTCTAGGAATTTGTCCATTTCATTGAGGTTTTCTAATTTACTGACTTGACTGTTTGTATTGTTACCTTATAATCCATTTTGTACCTGTAAGGCAGGTAGCAATGTCTCTCTTTCATTCTTGAGTTTAGTAATTTGAGCCCTCTCTCTAAGTCTGGCTGAAGGATTGCCAATTTTGCTGACCTTTTAAAAGAACTGTCTTTTGGTTTTGTTGATTTTCTCTATTGCTCTTTTTTTTTCCTATTTATTCCCACTCCAATCTTTATTTTCTTTCCTTCTGATTTGTGTTTTGTTTGTTCTTCTTTTTGTAGTTTCTTAAGGCATAAAGTTATGGATTGTATCTGTTATTTTTATCTTCAGAGACTAAGTGACTTCTCAGACTATGGGTCCTCCAATGTTGGTCCTAGATCATTTACCAAAAAGGAAATACCTTCACCCAACTCATACTGGAAAAATAAAAAAATAAAAAAAAAAGGAACTACCTTTATACTTCCCACCATTGAATACTTCCCTGACTCTGGCACTAAGCCACTCAATTAAAGAGAATTCTTGATCGTCATTCTGTACCTTCTTGTTGATCTTCATGGAAACTCAGTTTAGTGTGAAAAGAAGAAAAATTCTAAACCAAAGAGTCAGATTCAAGACATCTCTATAAAATACTTAATGAGGAAACCATTTATAATGAGTGAAAGGAGACCCATCATTTATAATCCTATTATTTCCTCGATTATTAAGGATTTATGCATTCAATTCTTAGTTACATAAAATGATGCTATTTTAATACGATCATAACTAAACTCTAACAAATGACTGAAGTCATAGCAATCTTAAATTCATTTTCCATTTTGGGAATTCCCAATTTTTTTAAAGAAACTTCAGTTCTCACTCTTCTGATTATGAGTATACAATTTCTCTCTGCCTGAGAAAGTGCTTATGAAAATTTATTTTGTCCTGATAAATTTCTCTAGTTAAAGAAAAAATATTTTGTAACTTAACACAAGCTTTTCTTATATCACTGAAATTGCATGAAGATTTGAGATTTTGACTGTTTCTGGATTTTATTCTTAATCGTGGCTAACTTATGTTTTCTTAATGACACTGTCCTCATCAGAACTTCCCATTCTTGCACGTCTTTTAATTACACTGTCAGAGGTAGAAAGTTGATACTATGGCCAGTGATTATCCCAGAAAGATCATATATAATGCTAAATCATGTCAAACTAAATCTGAAGCAGGGCAAATCAAGAAAGGAGACAAAGAAAATACTTCCCTCATATATCACTACATAAAAGTTAAGTAGGTTTAATAATAAAGCAGGATTGGATCCAGTGATTTTTACCATCAAACATTTAGAAAAAAAATCAAACTCACTGCCATTGAGTGGATTTTGACTAACAGCAACTCATAGAGACTCCCTTTGTGTTTCCAAGACTGTAAATCTTTAGGACATAAATTGTGTGTCATCTTCCTTCTGCAGAGCCCCTGGTGGGTTTGAACGGTTAGCTGTCAAATGCCTTAGGCATCACACCACCAGAGCTCCTTTATCAAGCATTTAGAGAATAATAAATGACCTGAAAGTTAATAACATTTTCATCTCAGAATTTATAAACTGAGTTGTCATCCTACCAGACAGCTTACTAAATAATGTCTTCACATCAAATGGAAAAGCAGAATCAATTGTTTAAAATACATTAATTATTTCCCCTCAGCCATCATGAATTCATTTTAGGCAAACATAAGAGTAATTTGCCGTATATTATAATTTTTGTCCACCTATGGCCATTACTTGCATGTACAGCATTGAAATAATAATTGCAAATATCAACACAGAAAATGAATGAAATGTCCTATTTTATTTGAGTCCCATGCTTCTGAAACATGATACACCACTATATCTCAAATAAAACACATCTTTATCTATACTTAAACCTCATTAACCATAGGCAAAGCTGTTTTAGGAGTACTATACAAAACATTATATGAATATATTCTACATGATACATTATAAGATTGGTGGTTTGGGGCTCTCTCTATATTACTTTGTATATAAAATTTGAAATTATTATTATTTTTTAAAAAAAAACCTATTTGAATTAACCATTAAATATATGATGGATTTATTTTCTCACCTATTTGAAAAAGAAAAGAATTATGATTATAAAAGAGGAAGCAAGAGAAAAAAAAGAGACTATGAATGGATTAATTACATAGAAAATGCAACCAATATTTAGACAAAATGTTATATCAAATAAACACTCTTGATTTAAAAAAAAAAAAAAATCCTAGCATCACCTAATAACTACTTTTTGATTCTTTTGTGCATGAAAACTTAAGCCACTCCTGCAATTGCAGTTTTACTCTAGTCTTGCTCAGCCTCTTGAACCAGCCCACTGGGAATAATTGGCTTCAGGAATTTGAATTCATTTATTCCGGAGCCTCCGGTCAGACACACCTCATACTGGTAGCTCTGGGATAGGGTCCCGGTGCCGCTGACTTCTACCAAGTGGCCCTGACAGTGGTTCTCACGTATCTGACAACAACCCACCGAAGAGGCCCTGTTCCTTCTGCACAGACGCATCGCGACAAATAGGAGCACAGAGAACAGGAAGAGCGACGATACTGATGCCAACGCAATGACCAAATAGACTGTGAGCCAGTCGGCCTGGGCCTCTTCCCGGGCCACCTCCAGGAGCGGCAGGTAAGGCTGGGAGAAGCCATCTACCAAGAGCACGTGCAGCGTGACGGTGGCCGACATTGGCGGCTCACCATTGTCCTTCACCAGCACGACGAGTCTGTGCTTGGTCGCGTCGCTCTCGCTCAGAAGCCTGGCGGTGCGCACCTCGCCATTGTGCGCCCACACGCTGAACAGCCCGGGCTCCGTGGCCTTGAGCAGCTGGTAGGACAACCAGGCATTCTGGCCTGAGTCACTGTCCACTGCCACCACCTTGGTCACGAGGTAGCCCGCGTCGGCCGCCCTGGGCACCAGCTCGGTGCAGGGCGCAGAGCCGTTCTGCAGCGGGTACAGCACGAAGGGCGAGTTGTCGTTTTCGTCCACGACCACCACGCGCACCAGGGCCTCGCTGCTCAGCGCCGGGGAGCCTGCGTCGACCGCGCCCACGCGGAACTCGAACGCTCGCAGGGCCTCGTAATCCAGCGACCTCAGAGCGAACAGGTGCCCGTTGTGGGCGTTGATGGAGACCAAGGAGGCGAGAGCTAGGTGTGGGTCCTGGGGCGGCAGCAGTGAGTAAGTGACTAGGGCGTTGGTGCCAGAGTCCCTATCTATGGCGCTGACGCTGCCCACGTGTAGGGCGGGACTATTGTTTTCTCGGATGAACAGGGTGTAGGAGGTTTGGGTGAAAGTTGGAGCATTGTCATTGACATCTGAAACCGTCACCGTTATGTTGTGTTGTGTTTTCAGCCTGGGAGTACCCAAGTCAGTGACAGTGATAGTGACATTGTACTGGGCCCTCTTCTCTCTGTCCAGCACTCCTTTTGACACCAGAGTGTAAAAATTCTCTATGGATGGCTTCAGGATGAAGGGAAGATCATCCTGGATGGAACACATCATCCTCCCATTGTCTCCAGAATCTAGATCAGAAATTCTGAAAATAGCTACCACCGTCTCCAGTGAATTCTCTGGGATGGGGCTGTTAATTGACGATAAGGTCAGTTCTGGTGGGTTGTCGTTCACATCCAACACCTGAATTATGACTGTTGATTTTCCAGAAAGGCCTCCGCCATCCTTGGCCTCTACATCAACTTCGTAAGTATTAATCACCTCAAAATCCAAATATTTGACTAATTGGATATCACCAGTAATTGGATTTAGTTGAAAAGTTTTGCGGATTTCTTCAGAAGCAGGAGCAAATGCATATGCTATTGTCCCAAAATTTCCTGTATCTAGATCAGTAGCTGAGACAGTGACAATGACAGAGTTAAGGGGACTGTTCTCTAGAATTTGAACCTCATAGAGAGACTGTGTAAATTCGGGGGCGTTGTCATTTATGTCTAAGACCACGACGTTGATCTGGGCTGTCCCAGACCGCGGAGGAGATCCGCCATCCAACGCTGTGAGCTTTAAACTGAACTCCGGCTGCTCCTCGCGATCCAGTGCTTTGTCCAGCACTAGTTCTGGGTATTTCCTTCCGTCCCTACGACTACGTGTAAGAACGTGGAAAGGGGAATTAGGCACGATCGTGTAGTTTTGGAGACTGTTTCTTCCCACATCCAAGTCCTCAGCATTTTCCAAAGGAAATTTTGTTCCCAGTGGAGTGCTTTCTAGGATTTTCAGCTGCATTTCCTTTTCAAGGAATACGGGAGAATGGTCGTTTACATCTAAGACCTGGAGCTCATTGGTAAACAGCTGCAAAGGGTTTTGCAGCAATACCTGAAAATCCAGTATACATGGCTCTGTGAGGCCGCACAGCTCCTCCCGGTCCAATTTCTCATTCAAGAGCAAATCACCGGTCTGATGGTTGAGCTGAAAATGGCGTTTGCTCCCTTTGGACACAACTTGGGCCCTCCTCGCGGCCAGTTCTCCTGCCCTCAGCCCCAGATCCTTTGCTAGGTTGGCTATTAAAAAGCCCCTCTCTTTTTCCTCAGCCACTGAATAGCGACCGGAGTCGGACACTGCCAGAGACCCACCCAGAAAAATAAAGAGAAGTAGGACTTGCCTTTGTCTGAGAAAGCGCTCCCCTCTGGCTGTCATTGCACTTTCCGCCATGGTCTTCCAGGAAATGTCGACAAGCTGAACGACAGGCAGCGCTGGGAAAGTCAAAATTCCCAAAGTTTGGAGACAGTTTGGCGAATAATCCTTTCCAGAGGCTCTGATTTGCTTGCTTACAAACCTGCCTAGATCCACAAACCTTCGCTTATTGCGCTAGATATTTTGCCCTGCAGAGTATGCTAAGCACAATGGTTGTAGTTTATTTCTCCTTGTTAGTCAACAGCGCCACCACGCGTTGGCTCGTAGTTTCAAATTATTGGTGAAGTTCTTGTTTTTATTTTAAACTGCTTATTCTCCTTATTAGACCCAGTTGACGCTACTAGAGGGGTTACTTGTGTAATATAAGCTAAATAAATAAACCTATAAGGAAGTAAAAAGCGTTATTAACTAAAAGAAATGATTGCCCCTAGTAAAGTCCTCATTCATACGATTTTGCGGAAGTATTTCTACCCCCTCTGTAATTATTGCACTTAAGAAAATATTTTGCTCTAAATGATGAAACGCTGAATTATCTTACGTGTTTGTCATTCCCCCCCAAATTTTGTAGAATGTGCATGAGTTGTCTTTAGAGTCAGAAAAATGCTATGAAAAGATGACCTCATATAAACTGATAAAAAAAATTATAATTGAATTCAGGGGTTAGATCCAGAGGGCCACTAAATTCCTTCCACCTTTTCACAGCCACTCAAAGAACATTTCCACTGCTTTCTCCTATACTTATTTAACAGTAATTTTACAGTGTTGGTTTTATCTATATTAAGGTATTTCCACAGACATTTATTGAGTTTGTAGTAGAAGTTAGGCTTATTGTGCTAACAAGATAGACAATGTCCATATATCTTATTTGGTTTTCCATCTAATGAGGTGTACAGACTTTAAACAGATGTTCATACAAACTATGTGGAAAGCTATATAAAAATATACTGCATATTGCAAAGTTGCAATAGGGGGATCTAGCTCTCCGGGTCTGAGAAAGTTCTTCCAAGGATGTGCCATTTAATCTGGAGCATGAAAGATGAGAAGAATTTTTTCAGGCTAAGACTGCATGATGGGAAGAAGATTTTATATATAAGAAATTGATATGCAAAGGCCAAGACAGTAAAAGAGGACCTTTGGTGGCATAGCACTTAATGCACTTGACTGCTACCCAGAAGGTTGGCGGTTCAAACCGATGAGCCACTCCTCAGAAGGAAGGTTGGGCAACCTACTTCCATAGTGATACCACCTAGGAAACCCAAGGAGGGGTCGCTATAAGTCGGGTCCTATCAATGGCACATAACAACAACAGGACAGTAAAACAGATGTTCAAGATAAAGGAAGAAGAGTTTACTCATACTTAGATGGCAGTGAGTTTGGTTTGGTTTTGGTTTTAGCGTTTCAAGAGTGAGAGAGAAGAGGAAGCTGAAGAGGTAAACTAGAGTCAAACAATGGGTGTTTGGATCTCATTCTAAGAGAAAAAAGAAAGCCATGGCAAGGTTTTAAGCAAGAAGTGAAACAATGCAGATGGCACATGTTCAATCTAGCTTCTTCTTGTACTTCCACACCATTACTGGAAATGTAATGAACAGGCTCATATACTGAGTTCACTTTCAATATAAGTGATACTAAAAATAATAGCTATTACACTTTCATGTCTTCATATTATCTTATTTAATCATAGTGGTAAGCTATTAAAGTAGCTGTTATACTTTTGGGGTAACAGAAATTACACGACTTCCCAAGATTCTATAGGAAATAAGTTGGTTGACACAAGACTTTTTATGCTGACATAGTGCTCTACATCTCTACCAATATTAAAATGAGACCTTAAAAATTAATATTTTAATGGTAATACTAGAGGTCCTTCAAACATATGGAAAAATACAAAAATTTAAAGATAGGCTGAAGAACATTAAGAATTGAAACTTGGTTTTCATGTAAGCTTGAGAAATTAAGCTGCTAGAAATGAAAAATTTGGATGAATCATTTAGGGAAGTATAGAGGGGATAACATAGTGCCTAAGGCACTTGACTGCTAACCAGAAGGCTGGCGGTTCAAACCCACCAGCCATTCCTCGGAAGGAAGATGGGCAATCTACTTCTGTAGTGATATTGCCTCGGAAACCCAAGGAGGGGTCGCTATGAGTCAGGTCCGACTCGACGGCACATAACAACAACAACAGAGGGGAACCAAAAAATTAAAAACCACATTTTCCCTACATTTCCTTAAGCAAGTGGGGAGAAGACTCAAGTTAAACAGGAAGAACAAAAAGGAAAAACATATTGAAGGAAAGAGATACCAGGGACTGATAACTGCATGATGTTTGAAAAAGAGACCAGTTCACTTAGTAACAAAACATATAATTCCTTGTACATCACAGGGCATATGATCCCAGAAAAATATTTTCCTGTAAGTATTGTGCTGTATTGAAATATCAATGTTGTTATAGGCTATCAAGGCAGTTCTCATAGTAACCTATATGCAACAGAATGAAACATTGCCGCATCCAGTACCATCCTCACAATCTTTGCTAGGCCTGAGTCTGTTGTTGCAGCTAATCTATTTCATTGAGTGTCTTCTTTTTCACTGAACCTCTACTTTACCAAGGATGATATCTTTCTCCAGGGACTGGTCCCTCCTGGTAATATGATCAAAATACGTGTGACGAAGTCTACCCATGATTGCTTCTAAAGAGCATTCTGGCTGTACTTCTTCCAAGACACATTTGTTCATTCATCTGGCAGTCCATGGTATATTCAATATTATTCTCCAACACCAGGATTCAAGGGCATCAACTCTTCTTTGGTCTTCCTTATTCATTGTCCAGCTTTCACATGTATATGAGGTGATTGAAAATACCATGGCTTGTGTTAGGTGCACTTTAGTCTTCAAAGTGACATCTTTGTTCTTTAACACTTTAAAGAAGTCTTGTGAAGCAGATTTGCCCAATGCAATACTTCATTTGATATCTTGACTGCTGTTCCCATAGACATTGATCATGGACTCAAGTAAAATGAAATTCTTGACTTCAATCTTTACTCCATTTATCATGATGTTGCTTTTTTATTGGTCGAGTTGTGAGGATTTTTTTTTTTTTTTTATGTCAAGGTGTAATCCATACTGAAGGCTGTAGTCTTTAATCTTCAGTAGTAAGTGCTTCAGTCCTCTTCATTTTCAGCAAGATTTTGTCATGTGCATATCACAGATTGTTAATGAGTCTCCTCCAATCTTGATACCACATTGTTCATCATATGGTCTAGCTTCTTGGATTATTTGCTCAACATCAATTGAATAAGTATGGTGAAAACAACAACAACAAACCCATTGCTGTAGAGTCGTTTTCTGACTCACAGTCAGGTTTCCCAGGCAGTATCTCTATGGAAGTAGATTGCCCAATCTTCCTTTCAAGGAGTGGCTGGTGGGTTTGAACCACCAGCCTTCTGGATAGCAGTCAAGTGCCTTAGGCACTACGCCACCAGAGCTAATTTTAAACTATGCACTATCCCCTTGCTCTGTTCAACAAACTGCCTCTTGGTCTATGTACAAGTTCCTCGTGAGCACGATTAAGTGTTCTGGAATTCCCATTCTTCTCAATGTTATCCATAATTTGTTATAATCCACACAGTTGAATGACTTTGCATAGTCAATAAAACACACATAAACATCTTTCTGGTATTCTTTGCTTTCAGCCAAGATCCATCTGATATCAGCAATGATATCCCTCATTCCACGTCCTCTTCTGAATCTGGCTTGAATTTCAGGGAGTTCCCTATCAATGTACTGCTGTAATAATTTTTAAATTATTTTCAGCAAAATTTACTTGTGTGTAGTATTAATGATACTGTTTGATAATTATATCATAGGTAAAATAAAGACACTTCTTTCTTGCAATCAGTCATTCAAAAATTTTATTAAGAACCTACAATACCAAAAAGAAAAAGAAGCTACAGTATCCCCGTGACTATTCTAATCATGCAATAAATGGGGAACCATTGAGAAACATAATTCAAGCACCTAAGAAAAGCATTGAAAAATTTTAGGGAATTGAAAAGGGAATAGTAAAAGTTGTCAGTGAAAAAAATAGAATGAGTGCCATAGGCTTATTTCTAATTGAGTCCTAAGTGCTTCAGAAATTTTTGAAATTTTTGAAAAAATGCAATGCCAAGCTATGTTTGAAGTCTCAAAAAGCTGATCGAGAATCTAGATATATTCTCCTCAGGTCTCTTAGATTTTAATGAAGTGCTTGAATTTAGTAGATTTTTTTTTAAAGTTTATTGTGTTTTAGGTAAAAGTTTACACAGCAAAATAGATTCTGACTTATCAATTTTTGTACAAATTTTTCTGGGACATGGGTTATAATTTTTGCAATGGGTTAGCCTTCTCATTATTTCATTCTTCTTCTGTTTCAATTTATCCATTAGAAAAATTTTAATAACTAAAACAGATTTCTTAAAGAGGGGATTGAAATAGTCAGAGGGTTTATTGAAAAAAAAAAAAAAACTTCAAAATAGAGAGTATGATGCATTAGAATGTTTCTGAAAATCATTGGAACTGTGCTATTCAACTACATTTAGACTATGAATGAGTGATTTGAATATACCTACTTATTGAGCACTTACAATGTGAAAGGCTTGTGGAAACCAACAATTAATGTTCTCACAATCTATAAAGAGTCATATTTTTAATATGTTGGTACTTTAAAGTATACACGCAGAAAAATATGAGATGGTTGCAGTGCTATTCATTAATACATCTATGTTGATAGCTTGCCCAATGTGAGGCCACAGTTAAAAGTTACATGGACCTAAGAGGATATGTTCCTGTTCTGTGCCTTTGAGTCAATTCCAACTCAGAGTGACCCCATGTGACAGAACAGAATTGCCCATAGGGTTCTGCAGGCTGTAATCATTACTGGAGCAGATCACCAGATCTTTTCTGCTTGGGATCCAGCGGTGGGTTCCAACTTCCCCTCATACACCTTTCTGTTAGCAGCCCAGGGCTTCACCATTATATCACCCAGGCTTCCGTAAGGGGATGTACACACACTCAGATACTCTGGGCTGGAAATAAATTACCTATATACTAATAGCTAGCAATTATTAAAAATATGAAGGAACTTTGGAAGGTGAGTTTGGAAAAGGTTTCTCTAACTTAAAAAATTAAAGATTTCTGAAAATAAAAATTTTACTTTCACACTTTAAATCAAATTAAGTAATAGTGAAACTAACTAGCAATTAGAATACAAAGAAAATTTACAATCACTATATTCTGTGAAAGGAACTCTGGTGTAGTGACTAAGGCATTTGACTGCTAATCAGAAGGTTGGTGGTTCAAACCCACAAGCCACTCCACAGAAGGAAGACTGGGCAATCTACTTCCCTAAAGATTCACTGCCTCAGAAACCCAAAGGGGGTCACTGTGAGTTGGAATTGACTCCATGGCAGTGAGGTTTATTATTATTATTATTATTATTATTATTAAATATCCTGTAAAGGTAGCCCTGGTGGCACAGTGGCTGCTAACAGAACCACCAGCCTTTTCATGAGAGAAAGATGAGGCAATCTGCTTTTGGAAAGATTACAGCCTTGGAAACCCCATGCAACATTTCTACTCCATCCTATAGGGTTGCTAGGAGTCAGAATAGACTCCATGGGCATTTTTTTTTTTTTAGTACTCTGAAGCAACAAATTTAGAAGCATTAGTAACATGCACAGAATTGGATAGTTACATATCAAATAAAAAAAGATATGGCCCCAATAAGCACAGTAGTAAAAACAAAACAAAACTTTCCACAATTAACTGAGACCAGGCTTAGTAAAACAATTAAAACAAACTAGACCTCATGCACTGTAAAGTAGAATTGCACTCCATTGTGTTTTCAATGATGCAAACTTTTGGAAATAAATCACCAGCCCTTTCTTCAGAGGTACCCTATGGGTGGAAACGCCAACTTTTCCTTTAGTAGTCCACCGATTAACCAAATATTTAACCATATTCGCTACTCACAGACTCCCTAAATTCAGCAGACCCTCATTAATACTCAACTGAAGTTAAAGCTATTTCTGAAATTGGCATTTGTCTCATTAACCCTCTCATCACCCTGAGAAAGGAAGTTGGGGATAATGGGCTTCAGAAACTTGAACTCGCTGGTCCCAGAATCTCCAGTCAGACAGATCTCATACTGGTAGCTCTGGGTTAGAGTCCCGGTGCCGCCAACATCCACCAAGCGCCCCGGAAAATGGCCCTCAGGCACTGAACAGTGACCCATCGAGGCGGCCCTGTTTCTCCTGCAGAGCCTCACCACAATGAACAGGAGCACGGAGAACAGGAAGAGCGACGAGACAGACGCCAGCGCAATGACCAAGTAGACGGTGAGCGAGTCGGCCTGGGCTTCGTCCAAGGCCACCTCCGGGAGCGGCAGGTAAGGCTGGGAGAAGCCGTCCACCAGGAGCACGTGCAGCGTGACGGTGGCCGACATTGAGGGCTCGCCATTGTCCTTCACCAGCACAACGAGTCTGTGCTTGGTCGCGTCGCGCTCGCTCAGGAGCCTGGCGGTGCGCACCTCGCCATTGTGCGCCCACACGCTGAACAGCCCGGGCTCCGTGGCCTTGAGCAGCTGGTAGGACAGCCAGGCGTTCTGGCCTGAGTCACCGTCCACTGCCACCACCTTGGTCACCAGGTAGCCCGCCTCAGCAGCTCTGGGTACCAGCTCGGTGCAGGGCGCAGAGCCATTCTGCAGCGGGTACAGCACGAAGGGCGAGTTGTCATTTTCGTCCACGACCACGACGCGCACCAGGGCCTCGCTGCTCAGCGTCGGGGAGCCAGCGTCGACCGCGCCCACGCGGAACTCGAACGCTCGCAGGGCCTCATAATCCAGCGACCTCAGAGCGAACAGGTGCCCATTGTCCGCGTTGATGGAGACCAAGGAGTGGAGGGGGAGGTGCGGGTCCTGGGGCGGCAGCAGTGAGTAGGTGACTTGGGCGTTGGTGCCTGTGTCTCTGTCTGTGGCTCTGACGGTACCTATGTGCAGGGCAGGGCTGTTGTTTTCGCGGATGAACATGGTATAAGAGGTTTGATTGAAAATTGGAGGGTTGTCATTGACATCTGAGACCCAAATAGTCATGCTGTGCTCTGTTTTCAACCTGGGGGATCCTAAGTCTGTGACGGTGATGGTGACGTTATACTCAGATCTGGTCTCTCGGTCCAAGGCTGTATTTATCACAAGAGTGTAAAAATTTTCAACAGAGGGTTTTAGAAAGAAAGGAAGATCATCTTGGATGAAGCAAACCGTCCTTCCATTATCTCCAGAGTCGGGATCTGAAACACTGAATACAGCAACTATGGTTTCCTGCAGATTTTCTGGGATATGGTTGTTAAGTGTTGATATGGTCAGTTCTGGAGGGTTGTCATTCAAATCCAACACTTGAACAAACACCACACAACTTCCTGAAAGCCCCCCACCATCTGTTGCCTGAATAGTTACTGTGTAAGTCTGAACGGATTCGAAATCCAGCTTCTGTGTTAAAAGAAGTTCTCCAGATTCTGTATTTATTTGAAACGTTTTGCGAATGTCTTCAGAGGCTTGGGAAAATGTGTAAGAGACTTCTCCATTAGTTCCAATGTCTAAATCCCTAGCAGAGACTGTGGCAACCTGGGATCCAATGGGGCTGTTCTCTGGGACCTGTACTTCATAGAGCAGCTTTGCAAACTCGGGGGCATTGTCGTTGATGTCCATGACTTCAATGCGGACCAGGGCTGAACCAGACCTGGGTGGAGTCCCACCATCCAGCGCCGTGAGTGTTAACCTGATCTCGGGCTGTTCTTCGCGATCCAAAGCTTTGTCCAGCACCAGCTGTGGTAATATGCCATTGGAAGTATTTTGTAACTTAAGATGGAAGTGGGCATTGGGGCTTATTGTGTAACTTTGTAGACTGTTGCGTCCTACATCTAAATCCTGGGCACGTTCTATTAGAAAAGTAGTTCCGGGAGTGACAATTTCAGAAATTTTCAAAATCATTTCCTTGTCTAGAAAAACTGGAGAATGATCATTTATGTCCCTTATCCGTAGCTCGGCCTGAAAAATCTGCAATGGATTTTCCAATAACACCTGGAAGGGTAGTACACAGGGCTCCGTGGGCCCACACAGCTCCTCCCGGTCCAGTTTCTCATTTAACAACAAATCTCCGGTCTGCCTATCGATCTGCAAATTCATTTTTTTCCCTTTGGAAACGACCCTGGGCCCCCGCGCAGCTAACTCGCCTATTTCCAGTCCCAGGTCTTTTAACAAATTAGCCACAAAGGAGCCACTCTCCATTTCCTCGGCCACTGAATAGTGCCTAGGTTCGAAACCAGCCTGAGCTACGCCCAGCAAAACAAAGAAGAGCAGGACTTGCCTTTGTTTCAGAACACGCTCCTTTTCCTCTCCGGCCTCCATCGCCTTCTGGTCTTGCAGCAAACCTGACCCAACTCAAGTTCGTATGGACGCTGAATCCGTCTCCCAGTAATTTCGCAGATACTGGGATGCGTGGACAACCCGAGAGCCCCGATTTTCCGGAGCGAACACCTTAGAAAGCCTCCTCTTCCTGTTTGCTTCTTTGCGGAGTATCTCGCATCTCCGGGTAAAGGAGTGGCCGTTTGACGCTTCTACTTGTAAGGCTACAGCGCCACCCCGCGTCCTTTCCGAGTGTTTAATTTCTCCTAAAAATTAAGAAAATCCCAATCTTCCAGACTGACAGCAGTAAACTTCATGTTTTCAAGTGTCTCTCAACGTACTAACATCTTACCTGCATGTCAAAGGATTTTTCATTATATCCATAACCACAGGCTAAGCATGGACGAATTTCCTGACAGAACCGAGGGGCTATTTGAAACTGGAAAAAAAATTACTTTCAGAAAGTAGAAAGGAGTGACTTCAGTCGTGGGATGGGGTATAAAGAAGACTTTGACTAGGCAGTTTCCAGTTTTTAATCGGAGCTTGGGCCTATGCGCCCATCTCAGCGTGGTTAGGTTATCATCCTCCCAATCAATCCAATGGAAAAGTAGAGAGATCCAGGAAAAGCACAAAATGCAAATGAGAATGTTCTCATTGACGGTGGAATATTCTCCTTACTTGTATTTCTTGCTTGCACTGCTCCCACTTCACATTTCCCTGAGTTTTGATGGGTTGGATCTGCATAAAAATCTTCAAAAGCAGCTGGACAATTTCACGTGCATGTGTCAATATTTTTATTTATTTTCCTTTATAACAGTTAAGACTTTTTTTTACATAACCTCAATTCAATTGCCACAACTCTCAAAGTTAATAAGTTCATCATATAATCATATGTTCATTAGCTAATAAGGTCATAATATAATTAGATGTTCATTAAATATTCAAATTACCTCAATTATGTTTTAAAACGTCATTCAAGTTCAATTGTTAAGTCTGGTTCCAAATAAAGTATGTTGAAATTGTTAGGTATTTTAAATGTCATTTTAAAAAAATACTTGTATTATGAAAACTTTCAAATATATAGAAAAGTTCAAAGAACCATACAATGAACACATGTATACCTTCCATCCAAAGTAAACAATTGTTTATATTTTGCCACATTTGTACTCTCCCCCACACACCCACCCCTTTTTGTTTTTCCTGACCCTCTTAAAAATAACTTGCAGACATCATGGTACTTCACCTCTAAATAGTTCAGTGGGTATGTCCTAAGTATGAAGACATCTCCCTGTATAATCATAATGTTACTATCACAGCTTCCCTCACAATAATTTCATATCTAAAATTCAGCCCCTATGGCAATTCACTGGGAGCTCTGGTAGCATAGTGACTAAGGCACTTGACTGCTAACCAGAAGGCTGGTGGTTCAAACCCACCAGCCACTCCTCGAAAGGAAGATGAGGCAATCTACTTCCGTAGTGATACTGCCTCGGAAACCCAAGGAGGGGTCACTATGAGTTGGGTCCGACTCGACGGCACGTAACAACAACAACAACATGGCAATTCACTAAATGTTCTTACATTATCCTCCCCAATTTTCTTCAACTTTGTCAAGAATTTACATTCACTCCTGAATATCTGTTAGAAAGCACTTACTTTCTTAACCACTTGTTACAAAGAATGTCTTAGAAACTTGTTTTTAAATAGAATTCTATCAAGTCTCATAATTTTGAACGTTCTGTCTGTTTACTCTATGACAGTCCCCCATCTTTTCTCTGAACTATTTTTTTTGAAGTGTCCAGATCACTTGTCTTGTAGAATGTCCTACATTCAGGATTTGTCTGGTTGTTTCCTCCTAATGTCATTTAACCTATTCTTCTATCCTGTGTATTTCCAGAAAGGTTTGAAAGGCATGAGTTATTAAATGTAATAATAGCTTAACATTTTAAAAAGTTCTCCATTATTTTCTGTAATTAGGTAAAATAAAAAAACAGGGCAGTCATGAGTTCCCTTTCTTAACATTTAGAAAACAAACGCCTACTTCTATCCTGTGAACATTGTTGTTGTTTTTGCTTTTCATGATAATGACTTTTAAAGTTGGTATTATAAGAATAAATATTTTAATTCGTCGACAATAAGCATTAAACACAATATATCCAGGTGAATCAAAGGATTGGAAAGGTTATTTCCAGGAAATAATTCAACTCAGAAGTACTAAATTCATGAGCAGAATTTTAAAGGAAAAGAATCTAGTATAATATTGCTATTTTATTATAATAAATGTATGTGATTCAAAATAGCATTTTACTAAGAAAACTTAGAATTAAATGAATGAGTAAAAAGTAAAATGCCATATTTTAAAAACTAGCTAAATATCAGGACATTCTTTCCTTATACTGTGTACAGTATATCACCCAAAAAGATTTAAAAATAGTACTTTGTACAGCTACAAAAACTTAGTTTCAGAAATAGATGCAGTGAAAATCACTTCTATCATAGTTATCCATGTAGATAACTTGGAATCTATCATTTAACCAAGCAGACAATTACTCAGTTTTGATAGGTTTTCTTAACTAAGCATTTATGATAAATTTGGCATAACATAAAAGAGAGGAAAGTAGGAAATATGAAGAAAATTACATAATATACCACCTCTCACAGTTTGAAGTATAAAAATTGAAGATATTTAAGATACTTCAAAGGAAAAACATACTCAAGAACACATTAGGTTTTGTTGTGCATTGAAAGTTACAACCTCATGTTGAGTCATATGTGTTCTTTCCAATTCATAAGGTTTCATCCTTTAAGTTTCAATACTCTCAATACATCTAGAAATAAAAAGTAAAGTAAAAAGAAGTTTCTCTGTTTCAGAATGATAGGACCAATACCCATATTTTACATTTGTAGATACTTTACAGTTTTCAATGCATTGTATCCACTATGCTATATTTTAAATCATTTATTTTCTTAAACCTTGATGAGAAGTCATATTCCCTCCGAGTACCCTTTACAATGCTCTTATTTTCTTAACCTCCTTTAAAAACTCATCGCTGTTGAGTTAATTCTGACACAGAGTGGCCCTATAGGACAGAGTAGAACTACTCCCATAGGGTTTCCAATATTGTAATCTTCACAGAAGCAGACTGCCACATTTTTCTCCCACAGAACAGCTGCTGGTGGATTCAAAGTACCAGTCTTGCAGTTAGCTGCCAGGGCTTAACCACTGTGCTACCAGGGTTCCTTATAATAATATTCCAAAACCCAATCAAACTCACCACCGTCAAGTCAGATCCGACTCATAGGGACCCCTCCTTGGTTTTCCAAGGCACTATCACTATGGAAGTAGATTGCCCAATCTTCCTTCTGAGGAGTGGCTGGTGGGTTTTAACCTCCAGCCTTCTGGTTAGCTGCTAAATGCCTTAGGCACTATGTTACCAGAGCTCCTTATAATAATAATATTGTTGTTGTTGTTGTTACGTGCCCTTGAGTCGGATCTGACTCATAGCGACCCCTGCTTGGGTTTCCGAGGCTGTATCCCTACGGAAGTAGATTGCCCAACCTTCCTTCCAAGGAGTGGCTGGTGGGTTTGAACCTCCAGCCTTCTGGTTAGCAGTCAAGTGCCTTAGGCACGATGCTACCAGAACTCCTATAATATCAGCATTCTATTATTATTCCTGAATATATGTATCTTAGTTTCTTAGTGCTGCTATAACAGAAATATCACAAGTAGGTGGTTTTATAGTAGTTTATCCAATCGTAGACTCAAGGTTATGGTCAAAGACACTGTGATGCTATCTCTCTCCTCCTTGTTCTGTCTCTGTTGATGGCAGTATGATGCTAAAGTGCATCACATGTTCTCATGGCTGATAAGGATATAGGCAATTTGATGAAAGTGAAGATATGGCTATGTTTCATTTTCAGCTTAGGAAAATGCTGGATCTCTGGAAAGCATAAAGGAATTGTATTTGTCTCTTCTCTGTCTACCACTGTTATGGAATAAATTGTGTCCCTCAAAAATGAGTGTTGTAAATCCTAATCCCTCTTCTAGTTATGGGAGCTCTCTGGTGGCACAGTGCCTAAGGCATTTGACTACTAACCAGAAGGCTGGTGGTTCAAATCCACCAGCCACTCCTTGGAAGGAAGACGGGGCAATCTACTTCCATAGAGATACCGTCTTGGAAACCCAAGGAGGGGTTGCTATGAGTTGGGACTGACTCAACGGCAGTGAGTTTGGTTTTTTGAGTTTATACTATTTATAATCCAATTTTGGAATAAGGTTTTATTTGTTATGTTAATGAGGTGATATTAGTGTAGGGTTTTATTTTAAGTCAATTTGCTTTGAGATATAAAGAGCAGATGAAGCAAGCAGAGCAAAGATAAGGGAGGACAGATGCCAAGCCACATGGAGATCTCCAAGGAACCAGGGAACAGAAGCTGAAGAGAAACAAGGACCTTCCCCAGAGCCAACAGAGAGAGGGAGCCTTCCCCTGAAACTAGCGCCCTGAATTTGGGATTCTAACCTCTTAAACTGTGAGAAGATAAATTTCTGCTCATTAAAGCCACCCACCTGTGGTATTTCTATTATAGTAGCACTAGATAACTAAGCCAATATCTATCAAAAGTGTTAGGATAAAAGGAAGAAGGTATTGTGAAGACAAAGCATCTTTCGATTTTTTTTCTCTGGTCTGGATTTGACTCTGAAAACAGCAACTATGATCTAAAACTGGTTTGTCAATGATGACATGATTACTAGAGGTGAACTGTCTTTTACACCAAAGCAATATATTTCCCAGAAGGTTTTCCATCATTCTCAGAATCCACACTGTACATAGTGATTGCCTTGGTATTTGTTTTTAAGTAGGCTTTTCTAAACCCTAATTTTTTTCATTTAAAATTTTTCAGTAACCAAAAAACCCTTAAATATATTTCTCTATTATACTTTACATCCAGATCTCTGACAGAAAAGTTGAAAGCCAGGGAGGCAAGACTATTTTTTTTTTCTATGATTAGCACTTCCATGCTTGTACACTTGAGCAGTATCCACAATCCACAACTTTTATGAGGATTTGTGTGGTGATCCATCATTCAACACTCATGGTTAAATTAAACTCATCCTATTTATTTCCATTGAGAATTTATCCATTCCAGTTCAGAATATTTCCTACCACCACTGTCATGGCATGCAAAAGATTAGATATAGTACTGGAACTTCAAGTCCTGAGCACCATCTGTATGAACTTTGGTTTCTATAATAATGCCCTACCAGATTTTTATTTTTTTAAATAGCATTCCCAGTTGAGGGACACACTGAAGAATGGTTATATCATAGGAGCCTCAACTCAGAAAAATACAAAGGATTTCCCTTTACCAAAACGGGAGCACCTATGTCTCACTGGGTCTTCACAGCAACTTTTGATTCAATTTCCATTTAGTAGCAAATCCTGGGTCTGACTGTTGATTTAAAAATGCTGTCTTTTCAAAATGTATGTGAACTGCTGTATGGGAAATGAATTTGCTCTGTAAACTTTCACCCAAATCACAATAAAAAAAAATTAAAAAAAGAAAATGCTGTCTTTTATCTTTAGAAGTAGTAAATATCCTTTCATCTGCTTCCCATCCCCAGCTTAATCGCCCTCATTCTCAAAACTTCTGCTAAATTTGTAATGAAGGATCCATTTTCAATTTCCTCTGCAAGAACTAGAGAATTCTGCAGCTCAATACCTTGGTATATGAAGGGTATATGCTAACTAAATAGAAAGAATGATTGGGCTTGAACACCTTCCAGCAAATAAGGCCCTGTGTAGTCAAAGTCTGATTACACTGTTTCTTTCTGTAATTATGCCAACAGTCTCAGGCTTCCAATACAACAGGCACATATAATAGAGAACATATAGTACTTGATTTGCAGTTTAGTTTAAACACCATCTGAGCCTGCACAACCACCATATAACCTCTCAGTGTTTCAATATTCCCAGAAAGGAAAAAAAAAAACCAAACTGGAAATACCATATATTTCATATTTATGTACTTATTATGCAGTGTATTATGTAATGTGCATTTTCATTTTCTCAGTAACTCTCATGAACAGATTAATATCAACAAGGTCTCATTTCAGGCACTTGAGTATCATGCTTTTGTTTCCTTTGCCTTTGATTATTCTAAAGCATATTGGAAAGTGTTAAACATGGGGGCAAAGAGAAGAAAGATGGCAATGTTTTGTCAGTCTACCTTACATGACATTTCCTTTTAGTCTATTGGAGATTCTAGGATATTAATTTCTTTAAAAAAAATCTACTATTTTTTATGTCTAGTGCCTAAAGGGGAGCTGTGGTTGATGTAGTGCCTAAGGCATTTGACTGCTAATCAGAAGGCTAGCGGTTCAAAGGCATTTGACTGTTAACCAGAAGGCTGGCGGTTCAAACCTACAAGCCACTCCTCAGAAGGAAGGTTGGGCAATCTACTTTCGTAGTGATATTGCCTTGGAAACCCAAGGAGGGGTCGCTTTGAGTTGGGTTCAACTCCACGGCAGTGAGTTTGGTTTGGTTTTGGTTTTAAAGAATAAAACAAGGAGCTCTGGTGACATAGTGCCTAAGACATTTGACTGCTAACCAGAAGGCTGGTGGTTCAAACCCACCAGCTACTCCACAGAAGGAAGACTGGGCATCTTCTTCTGTACATCTACTTCTGGAAAAATTTACCACCTCGGAAACCCAAAGGGTGTCACTATGAGTCGGAATTGACTCGATGGCAGTGAGTTTGGCTCTGTTTTTTTTTTTTTTTAGGGGATAAGACATAATAAGCCATGGTATTTTCAGTCACTTTATATGAATGTGAAAGCTGGACCATGAATAAGGAAGATAGGAAGAAGAATTGATGCTCTTGAATTATAGTGTTTTAGAAGAATATTGAATATACCATGGACTGCCAGAAGAACAAACAAATCCCTCTTGAAGAAGTCCTGAATGTTCCTTAGAAGTAAGGATGGCAAGACTTCAACTCACAAACTTTGGACGTGTTATTAGGAGGGACCAGTCCCTGGGGAAGGATATCATGCTAGTAAAGTAGAGGGTCAGTGAAAAAGAGGAAGACCCCCAATGAGGTGGACTGACATAGGGCTGTGACAATGGCTCAAACACGGCAACAATTTTGAGGATGTTACCAGACCAGACAGTGTTTCACTCTGTTGTACACGGGGGGGGGGGGCATGCATTGTAACCAACTCAGTGGCACCTGACAACAAGGAAAAAGAAAGTTTAGTAAAAGTTAACAAACACAAATTTAGCATTGGGACAAATAAACCACACAGCAACTCAGTGGATGCATGCCTTATCATAACGAAAGAGATTTCTGTTTTTATCAATTCCCTGTAGTTTTATATCTGTTAAGTGTGTGATTTTGAATGGAAAACATCATCAAATGACTTAGTTTCAAATAAAAACTAAAAAAACACATGCTATTAATCAAGTAAACAGTTACTTCTCAAGGAAATGAATTAAGTAGGTGCAGACTAATCCTGCCAAAAAGTAGATTATCACAACTTATCAGCCACCATCTACGAAATATCAGATAAGCAAAAAGCAACTTTAAAATCAATAACCTGAACTTCTCTAGGGGAAGTTATGAAGACTATGGATGTGTTCATAGTTATTTTAGGGATGGACTTGACATGAATTTCCTTGTCAAGCTTCAAGACATGTACTAGGATAGGCTACTTATGAAGTTTTAGGAATAACTTGTCTTTGAGAAAGATCAAAGGTAATGAAGCAGGAGCAGAAGAAAAAGCATTTCCTTTTCTGTATTAAACAATGAAGAGGAAATAGGCTACAGGTTCTCAATAGAGAAATTTGGGAGATAAATGAAAAGACAGAAATAGCTAAGCCATCAATACTTGTTCACCATACGTTATCAATTAGCTATGCTTCAGAAAATAAAAAAATAGTACTGAAGGTAGAGTGATAACATAACAACTACAATATTACTCAGAAAGATGACGTTTCCCCAAATCAAGAATGCAAAGGATGCTGGCTGTCTCTACCTCTGGTCTTGTTTTGAGCTTCTAGGAACCTAATTTCCTTAGGAAAAAAGTGACATTGCACCTAGCCGTCTCTGTGTCCTGCATTAGGTTGACAGAATATTTTTAACATTCAGTGAAAGGAAAATTCTGGAGACAATTATCAAGGTATCTTCTTCTTCTTCTTCTTCTTTTTTTTTTTTAAAATCTCAGAACGCTAAGACTATGATTCTTAAAGAGGTGGAGTTGTTCCAGGAAGTGATCCAGGATGAGGCAGGTGAGTATCAACATGACCAATTCTACAGAACTGTCATCCAAGGGGATTGTCTTCCAACAGCCTTCACGTGAAGAAAGATAACATATTTCTGAGAACATTCCTCCTGGGAATTGCCACGTAGCACTGAAATTGCCTGATAATTTTCTTGCAGTGGATGTTTATGATACCCAAATATCAGCAGTATTCAAAATGGTGAGTGCTCTCCGGAGGCTGGAGAATTCAGTGAGCCTGCAGAATTCAGCGAGCCTTTCTTATTTACTGAGACTAAATCTTCAGAAGAAACTTCAACCACCAGGTTGTTGAGGCGCATGCACCTCAAAGGTTGTCGCTGATTGATCTCGGACCCAGACTGGTGCTGATACCTACCATTCCTTTCTGTGAAAGTTCAACTCACCTTTGATCGTTCTTCATCTGGCGATTTTTTTTTTCCCCCCACGAGTGGGCCAATTACTTGCCCCAGTATTGTATGGCATACTATGGTGAAAATGGAAATTGAAATTGATCTTGTCATTTCCACCATGGAAAATTAACTCAAATATACACGTCTTCCTCCGGTGCACAGTCTGGAACGTTGGGAAGACTTTTTCAACTGGGAGCAAGTTACATCTCAGACTTCGCAGATACTCTTGGAAAACAAAATGTTTAAAAATACTACTTGGAAATGTAGAGCTTCTCTAGATCCGGTTCCTATGCGGCATCAAAGGCTCTTCTGTGTCTTTGAACTCTTGGGAACCACCCTCCTGTGTGTCCCCCCGCCTCGCCCCCCGCCCCACCCTCTCCACTCCTCCGGAAGCACCGAGTCTCCGGAAACTCTGGCTATAAACAGCAGCTTTCCCATTCCTGGGCCGCCTGCGCTACGCCCAGGAAGAAAATGAAAACTCGTCACTTGCCTTTTCTGCCAGATTTTCTCGCGCATAATTTCCTCCATATCCTTGGGGTACGTTGTCTTTAATAAAAGTAGTCTTCGGAAGTTTCATAAGAAGGTAACATCAGCTTCGTTTGTTTAGTCCTCATTCGTTTGAAGAAAGTATTAAAACCTGAACTCGCTGCTGACGCTTTTCAAGCTGCCTCCATTCTCAGTACCTTTCAGATTCTTTTTTTCTAAAATGGAGTCCTCCGCATATGCGGAACCCCTCCTCCTACTTTTTAGCCTGTAGCGCCACCAGGCGGCCGATCGGAAAACCTGGCCTCTACAGCGCTTTCCCGCAAAGCTGTCAAAATCTGTTGATACGATTTCTAGGGGCAGAATTTTTACATCTGGTAGTTTTAATTCTCTGAATTTTGGTTTAGCTACTGTGAAAAAAAATTGTTAATAACTATATAGTTTTATTATCATGACGTCAGCTGTGCAGTTTCCTTTGAGAGTAACTTGAAGAATTTTAAAATACTTTAGCCAGGCAAATCATATGTCTATGCATTCTTCGAACTAATCAATTAATCAGCAAGTGTTTGATGCACACAGATTATATTCACGCATTGTGAAAGGAATTGGAGATGAAAAAGTTTCATAAAGTCTGATGTCTCTACTCCAGGGTATTACAGCTTAGAAGGGTGATCCAAACAAAACAACAATTACTGTACTGTGTGGTAAGCACTAAGATAGAGATATGCACAGGCACTGTGAGGTTAAGAAAGGAATATTTAACTAACAATAGAAATGAAGTATCAGAAGAGAATCTCAGCAGAAGTGAAGTTTGAGTTAAGTTAAATTTTTTAAAACTATTTTTTATTTTTGCAGTGTTCCCTTCCCTCCCTCCACAAACAAAGAACACTTCCTTTCATATATAAACCTTTCCTTGACTTTTTACAATAATGAACTAATGCAATATTTGTCCTTCTGCGGTTGACTTATTTCACTCAGCATACTGTGTTCCCCAGGTTCATCCACGTTATGTGGTATTTTGCAGAATCTACGTTATTCTTTAGGGTTGCATAGTATTCCACTGTGTGTATGTACCATAGTTTGGTTATCCATTCTACTGCGGATGGGCACCTAGGTTGTTTCCATTTTTGCTGCTGGAAATACTACTGCGATGAACATGGCTGTGCATATATATGTTCTTGTCCTGGCTATCATTTCTTTAGGATAAATACCTAGTAATGGGATTGCTGGATCAAATGGTATTTCTAATTCCAATTTTTTAAGGAATCACCATACTGCTTTCTACAATGGTTGTATCATTTTACAGTCCCACCAGCAGTGTGTAAGTCCTAATCTCTCCACATCCTCACCAGCATTTGTTATTTTCTGTCTTGTTGAACTTTGCTATTAGTGCTAGGGTAAGATGGTACTGCATTGTCGTTTTGATTTGTATCTCTAGTAGCGCAGTGCCTAACACATTTGACTGCTAACCAGAATGTTGGTGGTTCAAACCTCCCAGCCACTCCATGGAAGAAAGACTGAGCAATCTACTTCCATAAAGATTTACAACCCTGGAAACCCAATGGGGGTTGCTATGAGTCTGAATTGACTCGATGGCAGTGAGTTTGGTTTTTCCGAATGGCTAATGATCGTGAACATTTCTTCATATGTTTGTTGGCTGCCTGATTATCCTCTTTGGTGAAGTGTCTATGTATGTTTTCTGCTGGTTTTTTAATTGGATTGTTTGTCTTTTTGTTGTTGAGATGTTGGAGTTTTCTATAAATTTTAGAGGTAAGTCCTTTGTCAGATATGTTGTTGCTGAATATTTTTTGAAATCTGTAGGCTCTCTTTTTAACTCTTTTGGAGAAGTCTTTTGAAGCACATAAAAATTTAATTTGTAGTTGGTTCCATTCATCTAGTTTATCTTCTGCTTTTTGTGCACTTTGGGTTATGCTTGACAGTCTATTTATGCCATAAATTAGGGTCCCTAAATTTGTCCCTCTTTTTCCTTGAGGAACTTTATAGTTTTAGGTTTCACATTTAAGTCTTTGATCCATCTGGATTTAGTTTTTGTGTATGGTGTGAGGCATGGATCTTGTTTAATTTTTCTGCAAATGGATATCCAGTTTTCCCAGCACCATTTCTTAAAGAGACCATCTCTTCTCTACTTAATGAATTTCAACCTTTTGTCAAAAATCAGCTGACTGTGGTGGGGGCTCTGGTGGCGTAGTGCCTAAGGCATTTGACTGCTAACCAGAAGGCTGGGGGTTCAAACCAGAACCTTGGAAGGCAGATTGGGCAATCTACTTCTGTAGATATACCACCTCAGAAAACCAAGGAGGGGCCACTATAAGTTGGAAACGACTAGATGACAGTGAGTTTGGTTTGGTTTATAGGTTGATGGATCTATTTCTGGGTTCGTAATTCTTTTCTACTGGTCTATGTGTCTGTCATTGTACCAATACCAGGCTGTGTTGACTACTGTGGGTGTACAGCAGTTTTTGAGATCCGGGAGTATGAGACCTCCTACTTTGTTTTTCTTCAATAGTGCTTTGCTTATCTGAGGTCTCTTTCCTTTCCATATGAGCTAAGTCAAATATTATGTTACCAACTTCAACACAAAAGCATTGAAATCAATTTCTATTGAGGGGAACTATTTCTGATATCACAGGGGAAAAAAAAAAAGATTTTATCAAAGGATGGGAATATCATGACCTATGCAGGATTTGGTCTTGCAGGCAGTCAGCCAACAACACAGAACCCTGTATAAAGTGTTCTGGGGTGATAACTAAAAGATGGACCCTCGATGGACCTTTTTATCCAATTTGCAACTTGACTCACATTTCTAATACTCAATTTAAAGGATAGTTTTGCACCTTGAGTTTGTACATATGTAAGTGATTTATTTTGTTAACAATGTCTTCATAATTTTTACTCATTATTAAGAGTGTAGGCTTTGTACCAGGAAGACTCATATTTAAGTCCTGGCCCTGCCATTTCATATACATCATATTAGGAAAATTGCTTAATCTCTTCAAACTTCAATTGCCTTAGCTGAACAAAATGGACAATGTTATCTACTTCTCTCTCTTTTTAGCTTGTCTTTTAGCTTTAAACTTGTCTGCCATGTTAGAAATATTGTCTGTACTTCACATTTATGTTCAACTACCACCGTAAACCAAAACAAACAAACAAACAAACTTATCAACAAGGAGTCAATTCTGAGTCATAGTGACCCCCACTGGGCTTCTGAGGCTGACTGCACCATCTTCTTTCCCCAGACCAGCTGGCGTGTTTGAACCATCAACCTTTTGGTTAGCAGCCAAACGCCTTAGGCACTGCACCACTTGTTGTTGTTGTTGTTAAGTGCCGTCGAGTCGTTTCCGACTCATAGCGACCCCATGCACAGCAGAACGAAACACTGCCTGATCCCGCGCCAGCCCCACAATCCCTGCTATACTTGAGCCCATCATCGCAGCCACCATATCAATCCATCTCCTTGAAGGCCTCC
>NW_006921643.1:7270459-7289754 GCF_000298275.1 Orycteropus afer afer | reverse complement strand
GGGATTCCCATTCTTCTCAATGTTATCCATAATTTGTCATGATCCACACAATCAAATGCCTTTGCACAGTCAATAAACTGCACCACTAGGGCTCCTTAACTACCACCCTATTTATATGAATTTCCTACACATCAACATTATTGAAAATATTTTATACATAGACTGACAATATTTCTGCAGTTCTCTATTTTCTCATCAACCTTTTACTACCCCACACTAAAAGTGTTCTTGTCAGTGTCACCAATTCTCTTTCATGTTACCAAATTCAGTGGATACTTTTCATTCTTCCTCTCACTTGAACTCTTATCACTAAACATAATTTACCACTCTCTGCTACTTGAAACATTCTCTTTTCCTGAGTACTGTTACACCACACTATTTTTAAATTTGTTTCTTCTATATCCACTCTTTTTCAATCCTCTTAGGGACTCCTTATCTATGTTTTACATGTCAGAGTACCTCAATTCTATTCCTTTAAACTCTTTTCTTGGCTCTATCTTCTCTCTCATGGAATGACAGTGTAGTTTGCTGCATTCCATCTGTGTCATATGGCAATACTAATTTTAAAAAAGATTTTTAAAATATAATTTTATTTATTTTGTTGTGGTTGAAAACATACACAGCAAAGCACATACCAATTCAACAGTTTCTACACGTACACTTTAATGACACTGAATTGCATTCTTGTTGTGCAACGATTCTCACCCTCTTTTTCTGAGTTGTTTCTCTCTCATTAACAAAATACACTGCCTCTTAAGGCTCTTATCTAATGTTTTGAGTTTCTCTTGTCAATTTGATCCCCTATAGAAGGTTCTTAAAAGAGCTTAATGCTCAAGATAACTTTTTAACTTAAACTAAACTGTCATTTGGTTTTAAGAAGACTTCAGGGGATATTTTTAGTGTAAAGATTATCTGAGGACAATTGTTTCAGGGTTTCATCCATTCATCATGGGTCCAGGATGCTTGGAATCCATGAGAAATTCTGTTCTGTATTTTTCCCCTTTATATCAAAATTCTTCTGTGGAATATTTGATCAAAGTGTTCAGTAATGATAGCTTGGCACCATCCAGTCCTTCTGATATCATGCCAAAGGAGGCAGTTTTTCATAGAGTCAATTAGCCACACATTCCATATCCTCCTCTTATTCCTTACTTTTCCTTCTTCCTGTTATTCCAGGCAAATAGAGGCCAATTGCTATGACTTGAACGGCCACTCACAAGCTTTTAAGACCCCAGGCATGATGCATTGAACTAGGAGGCAAAATAGAAGTACTACATATGTTATTAGGCTAATTATCTGAGATGCCCCATGAAACCATGACCTTAATCCTCCAAACCAAGAAGTCAAATCCCATGAGGTTTTTGATTGTACATAAGCTGCCCCAGCAGATACTTTCTGACCCTAAGTTTCTTCATTTGTAAAATGTATATTGGGTTCTTGATATAAAGATAATTTCTAATTTCTCCAAGATTCATTTTATTTATCTTTAAAACATTATCATAAATTCTTAGAAGTAAACATTAGGATTAAAGACGTAGAAAGACATATTTAAAGATATCTTTTTCCTACTGGTCTCTTATCCACCTGGTTTGGCAGCCCAGCCATGGAACTACCTAATTATTTTATGCCAAGAAATTTATCTTGCATGTTACATTCATGTTGTAGATATGCTGGAAAATCTCTAAACCTCCTCACCTTTCCAATGCTGGTAAGGGAAGAATCGTTTATCAAAAAACTGCTATGACTTGATTTCTTAAAGAGCCTATCTACGGGAGATTCTTTCAAGGTCCAGATTTCACCACTCACATTCCCCTTCTGTACTATCATAATGGATTTCATATGATTTCCCACATTCTGGGGAGGAAATGGTAAAATCTCCAAAGCCTAAAGGAGGATCTTTAGGTTCTGAAGACCAGAAGTATCTTGGAACTAGAAGCAGAGGTATCTTTATATCTCTTTCATCACCTTATACAATCCATCATCAAGTTTGGTCTATATTATTGCCAAATTATGACAAATTATTCTATTTCTGTTTGCATTCACTCACAACACATTCATGTAGGTTATTTTCATTTGTTTGCTGGATTATTATAATAGTCTCTGTTTTTTTCCCCCCACATTTAATCTTATTCCTTCCTCAGCCAATTCTCCACAGAGTAGTCACAGTGACATTGTAAATGTCTAAGTAAAATTCTATCACTCCTTTGTTGAGATCCCTCAAACCAAAAACCAAAAAACAAAAACCTAACTCACTGCTGTTGAGTCCATTCGACCCACAGCAACCCCTCCTTGGGTTTCCGAGGTCCAAGGAGTGGCTGGTGGGTTTGAACCACCAGCCTTCTGGTTTAGGAGTCAAATGGCTTAGGCACTGTGCCACCACACAGTGGTGCTCCCTCAGTGAATTAAAAATTCTCAATATGAACTAAAAGATCAAACATAACCCAGTCCCTGCCTACTTTATATCTTCACTCTTTAGCCACTCTTCTCCTTAATAAATGAATTTCAGCCACATTGACCTTCTCTCTCTTTTTTTTCTCCAGGCATTCCATGCTACTTCTAGCCTAGCTTTTCTTTCTTTCTTTTCCATGTGATGTTCTCTCTGTTTTCCTGTCAGTTACCTTCCTTTTCCTTGCATTCTAGTTTAAATGTCAGTTTTCTCAAGGAGATCTTCCCTGACCCCACCAAAACGTTATAACTCTATCTATCTACCAATCAGTCGATACATTTGTTTGATATGTTTTCTCTCCTAGTTACTGTAAGCAATATGAGAGCATGGATCATCAATTTATCAATAACTAGCATATCTCCTAGAACACAGTAGTTCCTTAATAAATATTTGTTGAATGACTAAATCTGATATGAGATTCATATTTATTTCCTCCAAAAAATAAAATAAAATGAAATAAAGGAAATTCCCCATGCATAATGGGACAAACATATTCTGAACAACACTCTTGCTTTTTTCCTTAAGAGAATATGAATTTCTGAATGAAAGGCAGAATGTCTGCATGAAGTCAATTAATGTTCTCCACTTAGACTATTAGAACGCAGATAGCAAGTATTCTTCTTTATTCATTTTTATTCCCTCTCTTACTTCCCATCCCTGTAGTTCATTCTCAGACTTATTGACTGAGAAAAAGAAAACTATATTCTATTTATAGAAATATAATCTACAGGCATCTAACTTACAAACAATATCTCTTTTTCCTACTCAATTTAGGTTTTTCAATAAACTATAACCCTGGAGCTCTCTGTAGAAGTAAGTTTCAGTGTTTTCCAACATTCATTTATTTAACAAAATTGTACTGAGGGCCAACTCCATATGAGAGACTAAGTCTATATTAAATACAAATGAAAGCAAAACAAGATACTATTGCTACCCTCATTGTGGTTGACCTGAAGGGGAAGAAAGACAATAATCACATAATCCTACAAATGGATTTAAGATTGCAACTAGATTAAATACTACAAATAAGTGGTTAAATGTCTCTATAAGAGCATATAATAATAGGCTTTGATGTAGTCAGAAAGGTTAGGGAAAGATTCCTTAAATAAATTACAGCAATTCATTAATAGAGGGAACAGTATTAATTATTGATTAACAGAACAGTATGCTTAACATGGTGAATTTCTTTGAATAAAGAAGTAATTCTTTATACAATTCTTCTGCCCGATCATCAGGTGAGGGACAAATTTGTTCATTACTTACTAGATAAAGGAATAGAAGTACGCACTATAGGATGGAAATGGCTCCTTGCAATGTAAATTTTCTATTCAAATAGGAAAACGAAGATGTTGTCATTAGCATCCAGACACGACTTCTTCCCCCTTCTTTCTTTAATGAAGATTTCTTGAGCATCTCCAAACACAAGGAATAAATATAATGCTAAGAAGTATTACATTCATAAAAACCTTCATTCTCATTAAAGCTCGCTGCAACTAATGGCAATCTAGGAAACTAGCTGCCATTCTCGTCCGCAAAGGTAGGCATATTTGAAGCTAACGTGCAGTTTCGGAGGCTGTCATTCCCACTTCCCGAATCCAAGACCCAGATAGGAAAAAGTCAGTTCTTCAAACAGGAACTCCTGGAATCCTGAGCTATTAGCCCCACTTCCGCTTCCTTCTGGTAGGATTGCTTTACGGACGAAACCGGAAGAGCCCCAAGTCATTTCCGGTCGCCTAGGCTTGAATTTCCGAGTGGGGAATCACTTTCTTTCTGTAACACTACAAGCAAACTCGGTTAGTTGACTCCCAAGATTAGCTCCTCTTTTCAGTGAACTAACTGAAACGATTTTGGAACCTGCTCCACGAGACTCTGCAACAAAATTGGCGGCTACAGAAGCTGTTTTTGAAACGCATTCGGCTTCCGACTTCCGCAAGGGGCTGTGCAGTTTGCTGCAGAAATCCAACTAAAAGGGGAAGGAGAGGGAAAGGGGTTTGTGAAAATTTTATTTTTGTATTCCATCCTTTTGGGATGGAAAATTTCTTTGCTCTTTCTAGCAGATTCCCTGGATGGAATCGCGGCGACTCTTTTCGAGTGTTCCCTCTTCAGCCAATCTGAATACTCTGGCTTGCTCAAACTACAGGGTTTTTTGCAGGTGTTTAAAAGTTGAAGGGGGGGGGGAAGCCACGTGACTAGTATTAAACTTGAAGTGATATAAGAACCGTTTAAAAATGCATACATTTGAAAGTTGATCCCTCCTTGCCCTTTATAAAGTGTAAACTGAAGCTTTTTTTTTTTTTTCTTTCTCTGAATGGGATTTAAATGCTCTGAATTAGAAATTACACAGCCCAGTTAATTCATTTCTATACATCACTTGGCAAAGGTAGCTTTGTAACCACATTATGTGGGTTCATTGAGCTAGTTGCATCTAAAAGTGTATTCATTTTTGTTTCTGAAATGGGAGTATTACATAGGAATATTTCATGTGATATGGAGCCGCAAAGTGGCAACTTCTGATGTAAGAACAGTGCTTTCTTTGCACAGGCAAAAGTTGAGGAGAATAGGAAGAGAGTAAATAGGATAGACTAAACAGGCTGGAGGATAAGGGAGAAATTATCTAGAGGCTGGTCCGTTTCTGTTAAAGTGAAAACTCAAACACGAGATTTTTAGCTGGTACAGAATATACTTTTACCAAATGTGATAATTGGTTAAAGGAGTTTTCACAGTTACAGAAATGGTTCGTTGCCCTTTCCTCAGCTTTACATTTTTTTTAGAATTCTCTCCACCCACCACTTTTCTTGATACTTGGTATTATTATTTTCCATTTTAAGCATAGAACAAGGCAAGGTATAAGCACAGAAAAAGTGCTCAATAGGTAACTCACCAATGAATGTAGTTATTTACACATGGAAACGGAATTATTAAAACAAAAACAAGACAATTTTCCTTTAAACAATAAACCTGTAACATCATAATCGGGATGATTCAGAAATTTAAGGCAATTTTAATATATTAAAATATCCATGTGTGTATGTATGTATATTACTATAGGTGGTCTTCAATAAAGAGGAGGATACAAATATCTACAATTGAACTATATAAATCACTGCAGATGAGATTCATTCATGTTTATTCAGTGAACACTAAATACAAAATAGTAATGAAGTAAAAATTCTCAATTTAACACTGAGATTAAAAGTAATTTTAAATCTTTATGAATAGGTGTAATACATTAGGTAAATTATTTGAATAACATTATTAAAAAGATACCCAGAGCAAGGAAGGATGTTTATAATAAAGGCAAGTAAAATCTAGATTCATATTAAATAGTGCTTTTAAAACAAACAACTATGAAACTAAATGCATGACTACCTTTCTCTCTATAGCTGACTTACTTCATTTTACCTAACATATGAAGAATTGTCTGAAAGAAGCAGCTCTCTCCTAATTAAACATATTCAGAGTTCTGATATGATCGAGTAAAAGTGGTTCTGGTTCTCCAGATACTAGCATAATAAATTGGAAAGAATATAGTTATATTTGGACAAAAATAACTTATCAAGAACATTGATTTCCTCTTCTGTTAATTTATCTAGTTATTCTGTTACTATCATTGTTTTCCTTTGTGTAAAACCATGTATGCTATGTCCATGTATATATAGAGAAAGTTGTCTGGCCATCTTGTCAATCCAATTTTAAGATTGTCAAATACTCAGTTGAAAATGAGTTGAAATTTTTCTTTCGTATCTTATGATATAAGTGAGATGAATAAGGATCAGAGGATGTTTTACCGTAAGGCTTTTTCTCCAGGGGAATTTAAGGAGGGATTACATGCTGGCTCAGGCTGAGGGTGGGTCAAAGTCCTGGGGAAAGGAGAGAAACTTAACCAAAGTTTGGTTAACCAGCATTTCGTTCCAGTTGGTCAATAGGGACAACACAAGTCAGCTAATCAGTTATGAGACAAAGAATGGAAATTTGGAATTTTTGTGTCTAGTCTTGACAAAGATAAAGAAGGGGAGCACCCATGAGTCCTATCTAAATCATAGGGAGAAGGTTTTTTTTTTTTTTTTTTGTAGCAAGCCATTTCTCATTACAAAAGGCTAGGGGATTTCTTAACTGTGATTTTCAGGATTACAGGGTTCCACAATAAATGGAGAGAAGATTGAGGTTGTCAAAGAATTCACGTTGCTTGGTTCTATAATCGATGCCAACGGAAGCGGCAGGCAGGACATTAGACGATGTGTAGCATTGGGAAAGTCAACTGCGAAGGAACTGTTTCAAGTGCTGAGGAGCAAGGATATCTCCTTGAGGACTAAGGTGCCCCTGACACAAGCCATGATATTTCCAATCGCCTGGTATGCATGTGAGAGCTGGACAATGAATAAGGAAGACCGAAGAAGAGTTGATGCTTTTGAGCTGTGGTGCTGGCGGAGAATGCTGAAAGTACCATGTACTGCTAAAAGAACTAACAGATCTGTCCTGGAGGAAGTGCAGCCAGAATGCTCCTTGGAAGCAAGAATGGCCAGACTTCATCTCACCTATTTTGGTCATGTTGTAAGAAGGGACCATTCCCTGGAGAAGAATGTCATGCTTGGTAGGGTGGAGGGTCGCCAAATGAGGGGGAGGCCTTCAATGAGATGGCTGCGATGATGGGCTCAAGTATAGCAGGGATTGTGGGGCTGGCGCGGGATCGGGCAGTGTTTCGTTCTGCTGTGCATGGGGTCGCTATGAGTTGGAAATGACTCGACGGCACTTAACAACAACAACAACAACAACAGGGTTCCCTTAAAGTTCAACACTGTCATCAACAATAATGGTGAGAGTGCTGTTTGTTCCATGTTTTTGGCAATATGTCAGAATTTTTCATTTTGGCCTTCTTTTACATATCTCTCATAATTGATGAAGTTGAACATCCTTTCAAGTTTTCTGTTCTGACATGCCCATTTTTCTATTTCAGAAACTTTGACTTTTACTGTAAAATATACCATATTTACTGAAAAGTGCTCAAAAATAAGTATATAACTTAAAGCAACACATATGTAATCACAATCCAGGTGAAGAAATGGAACTTTTCCAGTAATAAAGAAGCCTCCTTTGTTCTCTTCCCAATGAGAGCTCCAGTATTCCTTCCCTAATTTTTACCACTATCCAAAATTTTATAAAAGTAACTTCTTTGTTTTACTTCCTGTATTGTGGTTGTTAAAGTTGTGTGTCACCTTGGCTGGGCTGTGGTTTTGAGCAGCTGGGCAGCTGGATGTAGTATTCCCCATGATGACTGGTAATCAACTAGATGGTGGAATATACTTTGAGCAGTTGAGTAGCTGCCTTAGGGATGTGGTCTCCTTCCAGTATATAAGAAGACACTTTGAGAAAGATCTGCAGCTTCTTGGCACATTTGGATCCTGCATTTGGCCAAGTCATCAGTGAGTGGCCTGCCATGTTGTCTGCTGATCTTGGGACTGTTTCTGGACTTCAACTAGTGGTCTGCTGTATTACTTAATAATTTTTGGACTGTGCCATTTTAGTTGTTGACCTTGGGTTTGTGAGCCTCAGTAGCCAGCAGCTGCCTGAATTAAGAAATGCCTCCAGCTCCCACGGGCCAGGAGCAAGAGGCAGAGCTGAAGCCCAAGGTTGGGGGGGCCTTTACCCAGCCCCTAGAGCTGGCACTTTAAACTCGGACTTCTAGCCTCCAAAACTGTAAGAGAATAAATCCCTGTTAGTTTAAGCCATCCACCTGTGGTATTTCTGTTAGAGTGGCACAACAGAACCAAAACATGTTTGTACCACTAAACAATGTTTTTTTTTTTTTTGGCTGTTTTTGATCATTATGTATTTTGTAAAAGGAATAGTATTACATGTATTCCTGTTTCTTGTTTACTCTACTCAAAATTATACTGAAAACCAGCTTTCATGCCTGTAGCTGTAGTTCATGCATTTCCATTAGTATATAATACTACCTTCTATGATGATACTAAATTTTTTTGTCCATCCTACTAATAGGTTCATTCTAGCTTTTGGCTTCATGCATGATACTTGTATAGATATTCCTATTCAAGTCAGCTGGTTGACACTTGTTCAGTTTTCAGTTGTGTTATACCTAGAAGTGAGATAGCTGTCATAAAAAACAAACAAAAACAACACTCCAGTTGATTCTGACTCATAGTGTCCCGTTAGGACAGAGGAGAACTGCTTCCATAGGATTTCTGAGGCTGTAATGTTTACAGAAGCAGATTGCTACAAGTTTCTCCCGCAGAGCCACTGGTGGGTTCCAACTGCAGACATTTTAACCACTGGACCTCCAGGGCTCCTTATTTCTTATTTATATAAAGTAAAATGATGTTCCAGGATTTTTGTTTTCAGCCAATTTACACTTCCACCAGCAGTTTGTAAGAGCATCTTTTGTTCCATGTGCTTTGTAACTCTTGTGAAATCACTACTCTTTGTAGTAGTATTTCATTTTGTTATAGTATTTGATTTTGGTTTAAATCTGCATTTTCCTGTTAAAGAATTTGAGATCTTTCCATGTGTTTATCCATCATTTGTAGTTTCTCTTTTAAAAGGTGCCTCTTAAGGACTTTTGACTGTTTTTATTGGATTATCTGCCTTTTTATCATTGATTTGTAGATATGATTTATATACTCTCATTACTAGTACTTTGTTGTTTGTACTTATGCAAATATCTTTTTCTATACTGAGGCTTTTCTTTTCACTCTCTTTATAGTATTTTTGATGGCTAGTTCTAAATTTGGGAGCTCTTGTAGCATAGTGCCTAAGGCATTTGACTGCTTCCCAGGAGGCTGGTGGTTCAAACCCACCAGACACTCCTTGGAAGGATGATTGGGCAACTTACTTTAATAGAGATGCTGCTTTGGAAACCCAGGGAGGGGTCGCTATGAGTTGGGATTGATGCAAGGGCAGTGAGTTTGGTTTTGATTTAGTTCTTAATTTTAAGGAAAATTTAGCAATCTTTTCCTTAGTCTCTACTTTTGTGTCCTGTTTGAGATATTCTTTCCCTAAATCATGAAGATATATACTATGTTGTCTTCTAAGTGTTTATATTTTGCTTTCCACATTTAAATTTCTAGTTAACCTATTTTTTTTAATCATCTGAAGGAGGGGCCAAATTTCATTTTTTGTATGGACACCCAGTTTTTCCAATACCCATGTAAATGAAATGCTGCCTTTTCTCCATGGCTTTGTTCTGTGTCCATATACATGTGAGTCTGGAGCTCTAAATTCTGTTTCACTGACTTATTTTTTCCCTATCCCTCTATCAGTACCACACTGTATTAACTACTATTTTTAAATCACCCTTTATATCTGGTAGAGAAAGTCCTTTCCCTTATTCTTCATATTCAAGAGTGCCTTGGCTGTTCATTGTTCTTTGCCTTTCCAACTATTAAGACTTATTTATTTAGTCTTGTTGAACGTGATAACAACATGTCGAACAACAAAACAGTTGGGATTGGGATTTAGTTGGGATTACATTGAATCTGTAGATAAGTAAGAAAGTCTTCTCCTTTTGATTATGGTACATCCCTCTGTTTATTCAGATATTTTACATGTTTTTAATACAGTTTGATATTTTTATTTCTGGAGGTCATACACCTCTTTTATAAGTGTTATTCCCAAGGTATTTCATATTTTGTATGCCATTATAGATGATCTACCTGTCAGTTAATTATACTGTGTTTTATTGTACTGCATGTAGCTGTGATCTGGAAGTGATGCTGCCAGTATTTCAGATATAAGCAGGGTCACCCTTGATGGGCAGGTTTCAGCAGAGCTTCCAGACTAAGACAGAGTAGGAAGAAGGACGTGGCCCTGTCTGCTTCTGGAAAAAAAAAAATATGGCTACAGAAAACCTTATGGATAGCCGGGAAACATTGTCTAATATAGTGCCAGAAAATGAGGCCATCAGGTTGGAAGGCACTCAAAATATGACTGGGAAAGAGCTTCCTTCTCAAAGTAGAGTTGACCTTAATGACGTGGATGGGGTAAAGCTTTCAGGACCTTCATTTACTGATGTGGCATGACTCAAAATGAGAAGAAACAGCTGGAAGCATCCTTAATAATCAGAACATGGAATGCATGGAGTATGAATCTAAGAAAATGGGAAATTGTCAAAAATGAAATTGAATGGATAAAGATCAATATCCTAGGAATTAGTGTGCTGAAATGGACTGATATTGGCCATTTTGAATCAGACAATAATATGGTCTGTTACGCCTGCAATGACAAAGAGGAATGATGTCACATTTATCATCAAAAAGAGTGTTTCAAGATCTATCCTAAAGTACAATGCTGTCAATGATAGGATAATACCCATACAGCTACAAGGAAGACCAGTTAATATGACTATTACTCAAATTCATGCACCAACCACTAAAGCCAAAGATAAAGAAATTCAAGATTTTTACCAACTTCTGCAGTCTGAAATCAACTGAACGTACAACCAAGATGTGTTGATAATTACTGGTGATTGGAGTGCAGGAGTTGGGAATAAAGAAGAAGCATCCAAAGGTGGAAAATATGACCTTGGTGAATGCTGGGGATTACATGATAGAATTTTGCATGACCAATGACTTATTCATTGCAAATACCATTTTTAAATAACATAGATTATGACTATGCACATGAAGGACACTTCCAGATATGCAAGCTGAAATACACAGATGGAATATCCAGGAATCAAATTGACTACATCTGTGGAAAGAGGTAGTGGAGAAGCTCAGTACAGTCAAAACAAAGCCAAGGGCCGAGCTGACTGTGGATCAGACTATCAATTGTTCATATGCAAATTTAAGTTGAAGCTGAAGAATATTAAAACAAGTCCATGAGAGCCAAAATATGACCTTGAGTACATCCCACCTGAATTTAGAGATCATCTGAAGAATAGATTTGATGATTGAGCACCATTGACCGAAGACCAGACAAGTTGTGGGATGACATCAAGAATATCATCCATGAAGAAAGAAAAAGATCATTAAAAAGACAGAAAAGGAAGAGAATACCAAAATGGATGTCAGGAGACACTCTTGAAACTTGCTCTTGGATGGAGAGTAGCTAAAGCAAATTGAAGAAATGATGAAGTAAATGATCTAAGCAGAAGATTAAAAAAGGCAGCTTAAGAGGACAAAGTAAAGTGTTAAAATGACATGTGCAAAGACCTGGAGATGGAAAATCAAAGGGGAATAAAAACCTCAGCATTGCTGAAGCTTAAAGAACTGAAGAAAAAATTCAAGGCTTGAGTTCCAATATTGAAGGATTTGATGGGCAAAATATTGAGCAATGTAGGAAGCAACAAAAGATGGAAGGAATACAGAGTCATGCATAGTGCCTAAGCCATTTGACTGCTACCAGAGGCTGGTGGTTCAAACCCACCAGCCACTCCTCAGAAGGAAGATGGGGCAATCTACTTCCATAGTGATATTGCCTCAGAAACCCAAGAAGGGGTTACTGTGAGTCGGATCCAACTTGAATGCAGTGAGATTGGTTTTTTGGAGATACCAAAAAGAATTGGTTGATGTTCAACCATTTTAGGAGGTAGCATATGATCAAGAACCAATGGTATTGAAATAAGAAGTCAAAGCTGCACTGAAGGAATTGGTAGAAGACAAGGCTTCAGGAATTGATGTAATATCCATTGAGATGTTTTAACAAACTAATGCAGTGCTAGAGGCATTCACTTGTTTATACCAAGAAATTTGGAAGACAACTACCTGGCCAACTGACTGGAAGATATCTATATCTGTGCCCATTCTAAAGAAAAGTGATTTAACAGGGAGCTGGAATTATTGGAACAATGTATTAATATCACGTACAAGTAAAATTTTGCTGAAGATCATTCAAAAACAGTTGGAGAAGTACATTGATAGGGAACTTCCAGAAATGCAAGCTGGATTCAGACGAGGACGTGGAATGAGGGATATCATTGCTGATGTCAGATGGATCTTGGCTGAAACCAAATACCAGAAACATGTTTATTTGTGTTTTATTGACTATGCATAGGCATTTGACTGAGTGGATCATAATAAATTATGGATAACATAGTGAAGAATGGAAATTCCAAAACCCTTAATTGTGCTCATGAGGAATCTTTACAGAGACCAAGAAGCAGTTGTTCAAACAGAACAGAGGATACTGCATGGTTTAAAATCAGGAAAGGTGTGCGTCAGTGTTGTATCCTTTCACTATACTTACTCAGTCTGTATGCTGAGCAAATAATCTGAGAAGCCAGATTCATGGCATGAGGAATGAAGGAAGACTCATTAACAACCTGCAATATGCAGATGACATGACATTACTTGCTGAAAATGAAGGAGACTTTAAGTATTTACAGATGAATAGCCTTCAGTATGGATTATACCTCAACATAAAGAAAACAAAAATCTTCACCACTGGACTAATAAGCAACATCTTGATAAATGGAGAAAAGGTTGAAGTTGTCAAAGATTCATTTTACTTGGATCCACAATCAATGTCCATGGAAGCAATAGTCAGGAAATCAAATGGCATATTGTACTGGGCAAATCTGCTGCAAAGGACCTCTTTAAAGTGTTTTAGAGCAAAGATATCACTTTAAGGTGTGCCTGACCCAAGCCACTGTGTTTTCAATAGCTTTGTATGCTTGTGCGAGTTGGATAGTGAATAAGGAAGACCACAGAATTGATGCTTTTGAATTCTGGTGTTGATGAAGAATATTTAAGGTACCATGGGCTGCTAGAAGAATGAATAAATCTGTCTTGGAAGATTTACAGCCAGAATATTCTTTAGAAGAGAGAATGGGCAGACTTCATCTCTCAAATTTTGGTCATGTTGTCAGAAAGGACTAGTCGCTGGAGAAGTATATCATGCTGGGTAACGTGGAGGATCAGCAAAAAAGGCAAGACCTTCAATGAGATGAATTGACACAGTGGCTGAATCATGAGGTCAAGCATGGCAACAATTATGAGGATGGTACAGGATTAGGTGGTATTTTGTTCTGTTGTACATAGGATCGTTAATGAATTGAGACCAACTTGATGGCACGTAACAAGAACATTATAAATGATACAATTTATTTAAAAATTCATTTTCTGATTTGTTGCTCAGCCCAGGACTATGATTAATTTTCTGTATTGGCTTTGTACCCAGAAGTCTTGTTAAAGATTTACAGGATGCTGGAATTATCAGAACAATATCATTAATATCACATATCACAAAGTAAAATTTGCTGAAGATAATTAAAAAACAGTTGCAGCAGTACTATGATAGGGAATTTATTGATGTTAATAATTAATCTGTAAATTCTGTTATATTTTATTATGCACAAAATCTCTCCTGGAAATAATCATGTTTGTGCTTTTTTACTTTTCTTTCCTTATGTATTTTGTTTTCTTGCTTTACTACTCTAGCTACATCACCTAGTTTAGTATTGACTAGTATCTGTTTCTAATCTCAGAGGGAAAGCTTTGCTATTTTGTCATTATTTATACTTGCTGTAAGAATTTGTATAGATAGTACTGCGTTGTCAGTAAAGGCAAACATGGGTATATGGGTGGATAGATGGGTGGACAGGCTGAACTATTACGAATGTCTATGAAGTGGGGAGTGTATCCAAGAACATCTTTAGGGTTAGCAGACAATAGTCCTATAAGTTATGTGAGTGATCAGAATTCCCAGGTGTATAGTAGAGTTGACAAGGGGCAAGGTTGTGGTCACTGCTTGGTCCCAGCCAGCTACCCAGAGGGACCGAGTAGTTGAACCTGTGGGCTTGGGACCATAGTCACAGGGGACATCAAGCTCAATTGGCATAACATACTATACAAAACATTGTTCCACCTCCTACTTTGGTGAGTAGCGACTGGGATCTTAAAAGCTAGCAAGCTGCCATCTAGATGCAATGATGGGTCTCTCCTCATCCAGAGCAAAGAAGAATGAATAAAACCAAAATTCATGGAAACAATTACTCCTAGTGACTGGTACACCATCCGATCTGCAGCCTATACAACTATGAGACCAGAAGATCTAGATGGTGCCCGGCTACCACTGTCATCCACTTGGAAGGGGATCTATGTAGGAGATCCTTGATAGAGAGGGAGAACAATGTGGAACAAAACTCAAAATCATTTGGAGGGAAATAAAAAGGGGGGAGGGACCAGGTTTGCTGGTCCGATAGAGCCTGGTGGAATCACTGAGACTCTGGCTCCTAACTGTCCTTCAGGTCTGGAATTGAACCCACACCTGTGGTTTCCAGCCAAACAAAAGATAAGCATATGAGTTGAACATTTACTTCAAGTAGATACACTCCTTGGAGAGAACAATCATGGGAGAAAGAAGAGTTGCTTATGCACAGGGAGACAGCTCAGGGGGCAGGAGTGCATGGAGGGAAGGACACAGGGAAGAGGTAACTATGGGGAGGAAGTGGGAGGGGAACTGTTGCATTGTGGTAAACTGTGGTCAATGTCATGAGACAAAGTATATGTGAACTGCTGTATGGAAAGTGAATTTGCTCTGTAAATCTTCACCCAAATCACAATTTTAAAAAAGAAGAATTTGTATAGATACCCTTTATGAGTTTAAGATAGTTTCTACCTGATTTATTAAGAGTCCCCCCCCCCCCAAATCATGAATGTGGAGCTATGGTAGTGTAGTATTAAAGTGCTGGGCTTCTAAGTGAAATGTCGGGGGAACTCACCAGCTCATTCTACGATCTACAGGAGAAATAAAAATTTATAGTCTTGGAACTGCTATGGGGCAGTTCTACTCTGTCCTATAGTGTTACTATGAGTCAGAATCAAGTTTGGATTTTGGAATCATGAATGATGTCAAATTTTATTGACTGCTGTTTAAGTTTCTTTTGAAATGATCATAGTTTTTCATTTAGTCTCTTAATAAATGGCACATTCCATGATGTAAATTTTATATTTTAGTCAATATCCTAATGACCTCTTAATTATCTTGTTAATATTTGCAGCTTTTGTATTGTTGTCTTTTCTAATTTAATTTGTGCATTTTTATAAAATTAAACATTTATTTTGAGATAATCAAAGATTTATATACAACTGTAGAAAACAATACAGAAAGATCTCATGTGCTGTTTCCCCCAGTGGTAACGTCTTGCAAAACTGTATATATTACAATATCACAGTCAGGGTGTCAACATTGATACAGTCCAAATGGAGAACATTTCCATTACCAAAATGATCCCTCTTGTTTTTATGGCTACACCTAGTTCCCTCCTGCCCCCAATTCTCCTTAACCCCTGACAATCCCTACCCTGTGCTATCTTTTTAAAATAATTTTGACATTTCAATAATGTTATATAAATAGAATCATATAACCTTTTAGGATTGGCTTTTTCCACTCAGCATTTTTCAAACACTCTGGATTTTCAGCCAGACTGTTACATATATCAGAATTTCTTGCTGCGACTGAGTTGATTCTGACTCATGGTGACATCATGTGTTACAGAGTAGAACTACTCCGTATAGTTTTCTTGGGTATAATCTTTACAGGAACAGTTAGCCAGGCCTTTTGGGTAGGTTCACACTGCCAATCTTGGTTGGTAGCCAAGTGAAAACTGTTTGTGCCACCCAGCGACTGCACGTATCAACAGGTCATTTCTTTTTGTTGCTGAGTAATATTCCATAGGATTTTAGTGGCAATAATTTTTTTCTGGTTTTTTAGTGTTTCATGCTATGAATGTACCTGTTTAACCACTCACTTGTTGAAGAACATCTGAGTTGTTTCCAGTTTTGAGCCATTATGAAGCAGGCTTCTATAAACATTCATGTGCAGGTTTTTATGTGAACATGTCTTCATTCATTTGGAACAAAGGCCCAGGAATGCAATTGCTGGCTTCTATGATAGTTGCCTGTTTAATGTCAAGAGATGGGCAAACTGTGGCCCTATCATTTTACATCCCCACCAGCAATATATGAGTAATTCAGTTTCTCTGCATCCTCTCCAGAATTTGGTATTACCACTTTTTTTATTTTAGCCACCCTGATAGGTGTGTAGTAGCATCTCATTGTGACTTTAATTTGCATTTACATAATGCATAATGGACCAAAGAAGAATTGATATATTTGAATTATGGTATTGGTGAAGAATATTGATTATAATATGGACTGCCAGAAGAAGGAACAAATGTGTATTGGAAGAAGTCGGCCAGAATGCTTTTTATAAGCAAGAATGGTGAGACTTCATCTCACATACGTTAGACAGGTTATCATGAAGGACCATGTCTAGTCCCTGAAGAAACACATCATGCTTGGTAAAGTAGAAGATCAGCAAAAAAGAGGAAGCCCTTCAATGAGATGGATTGACACAGTGGCTGCAACAATAGGCTTAAACATAGCAGTGATTGTGAGGATGGGCAGTGTTTTGTTCTGTTGTACACAGGGTCACTATGAGCTGGAACTGACTCAACAGTACCTGATAACAATAACTACAGTATGTAATGATGTTAAACATCTTATCATGTGCTTCTTTGCCATCCATATATCTTCTTTGGTAAAATGTCTTTAAACGTTTTTGACCATGTTTTAATTGGATTGTTTTTACAGTTGAATGTGTGTGTATTTTTAATAAAATATATATTTATGCATATATATATATATAGGTCCCCCAAAATAAAAAAAACCAAACTTACAGCCATTGAGTTGATTCCAACTCATAGAAACCCCCCCCCCATTGGGTTTCCAAAGTGGTAAATCTTTATGGAAGTAGATTGCACCATCTTCCTTCTGTGGAGCAGCTGGTGGGTTTGAACCACCAACCTTCTGGTTAGCAGTCAAATGGCTTAGCCACTGAGCCATTAGGGGTTCTTATATATGGAACTATATACTGTGAATGTATATCATGTACACTATATTGAATATTCTACATTTATTCCATATAATACTTGGGTGGCATAAATAGTTTGCACTAAGCTACTAATTTAAAGGTTGGCAGTTTGAACCTTTTCACTCTTGTTTAATCTTTTCCTTCCTTTAGATCACAATGATGTTATCCTACATTTTTTTGTAATGTTTTGTCATCTATATTTAGGTCTTTTGTTTGTCTAATGATTCTCCTGATTATTAATGGTTCATGTATATCAGCATTTTTTAAAGTTTATTATTGTTTTCCAGGAATGAATTCCAAGTATTGTTTGCATCCAGTGTTGGTAGGGACAAGTCTGTTCTCAGTTTGATTCTTGTTTCTTTGTATGTAAGGTTGATATTTAAAAATGTAACTACAATTTGTTTAGGTGTGCTTTTCTTATCTATCCTGTTTTGCACTCTAAGGACTCTTTCAATAAAAGGTATTCTTTTAAAAAAGGGGATGGGTCTTCTTTCATAACTCTTTAATACTTAGACAGTTATATCCATTATTTCTTCAAAAAATCTTCACTCTATTTTTTTTTTTTTATTCTGGGGCACCTATTTTTTTTTTTGTGTGTGTGCTATTCTTTCATTATCTTTAAAAATACACTTTCTGCTTATTATAAATAAATCTTTTGGGACCTCCATTGGCTGATGTGGCATGACTCAAAATGAGCAGGAACAGATGCAAACATCCACTAATAATCAGAACATGGAATGTACGAAGTATGAATCTAGGAAAATTTGAAGTTGTCAGAAATGAAATAGAATGCATAAAGATAGATATCCTCAGCATTAGTGAGCTGAAACGGGCCAATTTTGGCCATTTTGAATCAGGCAACCATATGGCCTACTATGTCGGGAATGACAAATTGAAGAGGAATGGTATGACATTCATTGTCACAAAGACTGTTTCGAAATCTGTCCTGAAGTACAATGCTGCCAGTGATAGGATGATATCCAAACGCCTATAAGGAAGACCAGTTAATACTACTATTATCCAAATTTATGCACCAACCACCAAAGCCAAAGATGAGGATATTGAAGATTTCTACCAACTTCTGCACTCTGAAATTGATTGAACATGCAATAAAGATGTGGTGTTTATCACTGGTGATTGGAATGCAAAAGTTGGAAACAAAGAAGAGTTGCCAGTAGTTGGAAAATATGGCCTTGGTGTTAGATATAACGCTGGAGATCTCATTATAGAATTTTGCAAGACTAATTACTTATTCATTGCAAATACCTTTTTTTTTTTCTTCCAGAAATACAAACAATGGCTATATACATGGACTACACTAGATGGAATACACAGGAATCAGATTGACTACATCTGTCAAGAAGCGATGGAGAAGTTCAATATCTTTGGCTGAAACAAGGCCAGGAGCTGATTATGGAGTAGACTATAACTGCTCATGTGCACATTCAAGTTGAAGTTGAAGACAATTAAAACAAGTCCACGAGAACCAAAATATGACCTTGATAATATCCCTCCTGAATTTAGAGACTATTTAAAGAAGAGATTTGATGCATTGAACACCAGTGACTAAAAACCAGAGGAATTGTGGAATGACATCAAGAACATCATCCATGAAGAAAGCAAGAGGTCATTGAAAAGACAAGAAAGGAAGAAAAGACAAAAATGAATGTCAGAAGAGACTCTGAAACTTTCCCTTAAGTGGAGAGTAGCTAAAGCAACTGGAAGAAATGAAAAGACAAAAGAGCTGAATCAAAGATTTCAAAGAGCAGCTCGAGCAGACAAAGCCAATTACTGTAGTGAAATGTGCAAAGACCTGGAGTGAGAAAACCAAAAGGGAAGAGCACACTCGGCATTTCTCAAGCTGAAAGAACTGAGGAAAAAAATTAAGCCTTGAGTTGCAATACTGAAAGATTCTATGGGCAAAATATTGAATGATGCAGGAAGCACTGAAAGAAGATGGAAGGAATAACACAGAGTCACTATACCAAAAAGAATTGGTTGATGCTTATCCATTTCAGGA
>NW_006921643.1:7268710-7270350 GCF_000298275.1 Orycteropus afer afer | reverse complement strand
AGGTGATCCCACAGAATGTGGAAATTATAGAACAATATCATTAATATCACATGCAAGTAAAATCTTACTGAAGATAATTCAAAAGTGGTTGCAGTGGTATATTGACAGAGAACTTCCAGAAATGCAAGCTGGATTCAGAAGAGGATGTGGAATGAGAGATATCATTGCTGATGCCAGATGGATCTTAGCTGAAAGCAAAGAATACCAGAAAGTTGTTTACTTGTGTTTTGTTGACTATGCAAAAGCATTTGGTTATATGGATCGTAACAAATTATGGATAACATTGAGAAGAATGGGAATTCCAGAACATTTGATTGTACTCATGAGGAACCTGTACATAAATAAGGAGGCTATCATTCAAACAGAATAAGGGGATACTGCATGGTTCAAAATCAAGAAGGGAGTGCGTCAAGGTTGTATCATTTCACCATACTTACTCAACTTGTAGGCTGAGCAGATAATCTGAGAAGCTGGATTATATGAAGAGGAATGTGGCATCAGGATTGGAGGGAGACTCATTAACAACCTGCAATATGCAGATGACACAACTTTGCTTGCTGAAAGTGAGAATGACTTGAAGCACCTACTGATGAAGATTAAAGACTACAGTCTGCAGTGTGGATTACACCTCAATATAACAAAAACAAAAATCCTCACAACTGGTCCAATAAACAGCTTCACAGTGGGTGGAGAAAAGATTGAAGTTGTCAAGGATTTCATATTACTTGGCTCTACAATCAACACCAATGGAAGCAGCAGTCAGGACATCAGATGATGTATTGAATTGAGCACATATGCTGCAAAAAGACATCTTTCAAGTGATGAAGAACAAAGATGTCTCCTTGAAGACTAAGGTGCACCTAACCCAAGCCATGGTATTTTCACTCACCTCTTTTGCATGTGAAAGCTGGACAATGAATAAGGAAAACTGAAGAAAAGTTGATGCTTTTGAGTTGTGGTATTGGAGAAGAATGCTAAGAGTACCATGTTCTGCTAACAGGACTAACAAATCTATCCTGGAGGAAGTGCAGCTAGAATGCTTCTTGGAAGCGAGAATGACCAGACTTTGTCTCACCTTCTTTGGTCATGTTATCAGAAGGAACCATTCCCCGGAGAAGGATATCATGCTTGGTAAAGTTGAGGGTCAACAAAGAAGGGGAAGGCCCTCAATGAGATAGACAGACATAGTGGCTGCAGTGATGGGCTAAGGTATAGCAAGGGTCATGAGGCTAGCACAGGACTGGGCAGTGTTTTGTTCTGCTGTGCATAGGGTTGCTGTGAATCGGAGATGACTCAACAGCACCCAACAACAACAACAACTTATTTTTCTCTCACTGCTTCCTTCTGGAGGAGGTTTTCAATGTGATTTTCTGATTCACTAATTAATTACTCAGCTTTAGCTTTTCTATTAATTATTCCATTCATTATGTTTTTTATTTCAATCATTATATTTTCATGCTTAATATTTTCACTTCTTAACTATTTACAGTTTTTGTTTCATATGTTTTATTTCTTTTCTTAAGTTTATAATGCTTTGTCTTGGTTCATCAGTTCTGAAATCTTGGTCTCAAATATTAGCTGTAATAATTTTTATAATTTTGCTCTTTAAGTAAATGCACTTCTAGGTATATAATTTTTTT
>NW_006921643.1:7266497-7268035 GCF_000298275.1 Orycteropus afer afer | reverse complement strand
CAGGACTGATCTTGGAGTAGTGTATCTGCAGCCCATGCTAATTTGCAATCTTGGCAAGAACCGGAATCGTACAGCAGAGACAATGCATCCCACTGTGCCTTATCTGAATTCCTGACCTACAGAGTCCATGTTGTTGTTAGGTGCAGTTGAGTCAGTTTTGACTTATGAGGACTCTGTGTACAGAACAAACCAGTGCATGGTCCTGCACCATCCTCAAATCCTTGTTGTGTTTGAGCCCATCCCTGCATGCACTGTGGTAATCCACTTCATTGAGGGTCTTTCCCTTTTTTTGTTGACCTTCTACTTTACCAAGCATGATATCCTTCTCCAGGGACTGTCTCTTCTGACAACATGACCAAAGTGTGAGAGAAGAAGTCTGGCCATTTTTGCTTCTAAGGAGCATTCTGGCTGCACTTCCTCCAAGACATATTTGTTTTTCTTTCTAGCAGACCATGTACAATCATTATTCTTCACCAAAACCACAATTCAAATGCATCAATTCTTCTATACCAAAAGCACCAAACTCACTGCCATCGAGTTGATTATGACTCATAGCAACATCTTTTGGGTTTCCAAGGCAGTAAATCTTCACGGAAGTAGATTGCCCTGTCTTCCTTCCTCAGAGTGGCTGGTGGGTTTGAGCCACCAACCTTCTGGTTAGCAGTCAAATGCCTTAGGTGCTATGCCACCAGAGCTCCTTTGTCTAGCTCTCACATGCATATGAGGCTACGGAAAAATGCCATGGCTTGAGTCAGGTGCACCTTAGTTTTCAAAGTGACATCTCTGCTCATAAACACTTTAAAGAAGTCTTTTGCAGCAGATTTTCCCAATGCAATACATCGTTTGATTTCTTGACTGCTGCTTCCATAGGTGTTGACTGTGGATCCAAGTAAAATGAAACCCTTAACAACTACAATCTTTTTTCCATTTATCATGATGTTGCTTATTGGTCCAGTTGTGAGGATTTTTGTTTTCTTTATGTAGAGGTGTAATCCATATTGAAGGCTGTATAAGTGCTTCAAATCTTCTTTGCTTTCAGGAAGCAAGGTTGTGTCACTTACATATTACAGTTTGTTAATGAGTCTTCCTCCAGTGTTGATGCTGTGTTCTTTTTCCTATGGTCCAACTTCTTGGATTATTTGTTCAGCATATAGATTGAGTTAAGTATGGTGAAAGGATACACTTTTCTGATTTAAACCATGCAGAATCACCTTGTTCTTTTGAATGAACTGGCTCTCAGTCTATGTACAGGTTCCTTATGAGCACAGTTAAGTGTTCTGGAATTCCCTTTGTTCACAACGTTATGCATAATCTGTTATGATCCACACAATGAATGCCTTTGCATAGTCAGTAAAACACAGGTAAACATTTTTTTCTGGTATTCTTTTCTTGAGCATAATAAAATGGTGCTTTAAAAAATGTCTGTTTTGTCAAACTTCAGATGGATCAAAGACTTAAATGTGAAACCTAAAACTATACAGTTCCTCAAGGAAAATCTAGGGGCAAATTTAAGGGCCCTAATATATGGCATAAATAGA
>NW_006921643.1:7255564-7264247 GCF_000298275.1 Orycteropus afer afer | reverse complement strand
AGATCTTATAATAGTAATTGAGTCTTCCTGCTCAACATAGTACTGGAAATAGTACAGAGGACTTCATTGTGCCTGTTGGCTACAGGAGTCAGTATATAGTCAGGCAGTTATGCCTGTGTCATCCAGCCTCCATAGACGTGCAACATTCTATAATGCATAGCTTCAGGAATCTGTTGGCAGTTATTTTTCAAAGTCATCTTATGAATATGAAGACAAATCCTAGCTTCAGGCTCCAAGCAATGATCCTAATTTTTATTCTCAATCTTTCATTGGGAACATTTTTTTCTTAGTACCCCATAAGAGTCACCCTAATAGCAGCCACTATCACCTTCCTATTCTGTGACTCAGAAATCCCCGGGTTTCAGCCCTGTTCACAATTTTATGTTTCTTTTCCATTTGTTACTTCATTTTTAAGTTTTATATTTATTTTTATCTATCATTTCTCTATGTTTAGGGCAGAGCATGATACATTGCAATGTAAGGTTACCTCACTGGCTTGATCAGAAAACACTTGTTTTACTTTTTCACAGTATTTCAGTGTTATATGAAGGCTACCAATACTTTATTGTTTAAAATGTTATATAGATTTGGGGATTAAGCCAACTTTTTGGTTGAAGACTGATCAACTTTATATTCTAATGACATTCAGCTGTACAGAAAATAGACTTTGATATAAGAAAATCATATGGGTGAATTCTGCTTCTAGGAAAGAAATAGATGAAATGGAAAAAAAAATACACAAACACAACAGGAAGTAATGTATTGTATTTACTCATTTTTAGGAGGATCACATAAAACCAGACAGAGCAATTCCATTTCTTGTATGTTGGTATGTCTAATTTCAGCACATAAATCTATTTTTAGTATCTCTCATATATAGCTATAAATATTTAAACATGTCTATATAATGAAAACATTCCATATCTATTTAATAGTTTTATAACTAATTGAAATTTCAAATCTAGTATAATTTTCACTGAAAGTTGAAACCTTCATTATGAATTAATCTTGACAATATTAAAGAGATATGTTTATAATTAACACATATGGCTACAAAGAAATACTAAACTTTATCAAAATGTGTTCTATATGGATAATCCCAGTCTTAAAAACCTGCTATTCAACTGTGGTCAATGACATGAGACAAAGTATATATGAATTGCTGAATGGAAAGTGAATTTACTCTGTAAATCTTCACCCAAATCACAATAATAATAATAAGAATAAAACTGCTGTTCATCTCAGATAAAAAGAGTTTGCTGAACAACAAAATAAGTAATGATAGTATCCATAAGTCCATATATAAATAAGCAACTGAATAAGTAAATAAGAAGTGACAGATTTTCCTTACAGAATAATAAATGTAAAAGGAATGAGGGAAATAGAAAAATCACCACTGGAAATTACAATAATTGTTGCCACAGGACATATCCAGCAATGGATGTTAAAATTAGTGGGAGAAGCTTAAATAGAAAAAAACAACATGTACAGATTTTCAAAGTATATCCTCCTAAGTATTTACTAATAAAAAAAGGTAAAAATAGTAAATTTACAGTGGAAAAACCTAGCAGACATTACCTTAACAAAGTGATAAGACATATTGACATCATGTACCCCTCTGATGTTATGCACTGAGAAGGACACAACATCATTTCTGTGATACTCTTCCCAGTAATGCATAACCTCAACCTTATCATGAGAAAACAAGGATTATCCCAAATTGAGGGATCTTGTATAAGTGACCAGTACCCTTGCTAAGTCTCAAGGTCATGAAAGACAAGGAAAGACTAAGAAACTGTCATAGGTTAAGGAGACGTGTCAGCTAAATTCATGTGATGGAACAGAAAAAGACATTGAAGGGAAAACTAGTGAAATCTGAACGAAGTCTGTAGTTTAGTTAATAGAATGGTGCCAATGTTAATTTCTTAATTTTGATAACTGCTATGGCTATATAAGATACTAATGAGGAGAAACCAAGTGAAGGGTATATGGGAACTCTATTATTTTTGCAGGTCTTTTGTAAGTCTAAAATCATCTCATTATAAAATGTTTTATAAGGGTTTAAATTCTCTATAAATTAAAACTCCAGATAGAAATGTTGATCTACATATCTACGGTAAATAGGCATTAGAAGCAGTTTTCCCAAATCAGCTACAAAGATTTAATTTTTAAAATATTGTGGCCTTTTTGTACAAGACACTCTTCTAGGCACTTGAGTTATTTTTAAAAAAAAAAAGTTACTGTCAAATTGACCTTGACTCATAGCAACTCCATGTGTGTGGGAGAATTGTGCTCCATAGAGTTTTCAATGGCTGATTTTTTCAGGTGTAGATCACCAGGTCTTTCTTCAAAGGCACCCCTGGGTAGACTCAAACCTCCAAGCTTTCCATTAGCAGGGGGCTTGTTAACCCCTTGTAACACTCAGACTCACAGCGACCCTTCGGGTTCTCAAGGCAGTATCTCTACTGAAGTAGATTGCCCAGTCTTCCTTCCAAGGAGTGGCTGGTGGGTTTGAACCACCAGACTTCTGGTGAGCAGTCAAATGCCTTAGGCACTACGCCACCAGAACTCCCTCAGGAACTCCTTAAACCCAAATAGTTTTAATATTACTTGACATTTTTGGGGGAGTAATTGCCCCAATTATTTTAGTTCTTTATCTTAGAATTTGCCTGGACTTAGTGACTGCTGGTGTGGAGAACTTGCTCTAAATATAAATGGCTAACGTCATATTCAGTGGATTGATATAGAGATGTTTTTAATCATAAGATAAAATTGGAATTTGAGAATTTGAAGTCTGAGTAAAAATAAGATTGGATCAGAATTAATCCAGTGGTTCCCAAATCCAGAGTCAGTGACCAAATTTTCATTTGTCTAAAGCAAAAAAAAAAAAAAGGCAAAATATTTTTTTCATAAAACTATATGTATTTTTTATTTTAAAGGATTCTTTCCTTTATGACATCATTGTCTTACCATATTAAAATATCATTTCTTTTATGAAATAATGGTGGTAGGAAATGGTACATTTTGCTTTATTTTAATACCTATACTTGGAAAAATAAAAAGTTGACAAACCTATGACTCCTCTCTTTGTGTGCATGTATGAGAGATAATTTTACTGCTATTTAAAAGTGCAAGTCTTAAAATCACTAATCTATATAATTTTCTTTCTTTATTCTTGACATCTAGTCAGGCTTCACTGATTATGCTCACATCATTACATGTTGTTATTGTTGTTGCTATGTGCCGTCGAGTCAGACCCAACTCATAGTGACCGCTCCTTGGGCTTCTGAGGCAGTATCACTACGGAAATAGATTGCCCCATCTTCCTTCCGAGGAGTGGCTGGTGGGTTTGAACCGCAGCCTTCTGGTTAGCAGTCAAATGCTTTAGCCACTATGCTACCAGAGCTCCACATCATTACACAATCAATGATAATTATATAATCAAATTAGAGAACATAATCTGATGGCTTTCAGATAATAATACTCAATTCATTGATTACTACTTATTCATAAAATTTAACTTTGTATCTTTTCTTACTTAAAACCTCTGATTTTAGCATGCCTTAACCAATCCTAACCCAAATACACTGGAACACTTTTATGTTTTGTGCAAGAAGATTCTCACTCCAAACAAGAAGTATTATAACTCATGGAAAGTGTATCAGTAAGGAAGATGATTCACTGGTGGAAGTATTTTAAGATACATTGATTTCCCTTTAGAATTCAAGTACAAATATTGTGTCCTTTTTGCAAGAAGAAAGAGGACATATGTTTGTGAGTCTGAATTTACACACATTATATAAAATCAGACACATATATTAAAGCAAACGACTTTTAAGGCAGAGTAGTAATGATAATGTCCCTGAAATGTGTTAATGTTTTTATATTAGTTTCTTTAACTTTAAGATAATAGAACCTAAAATAGCTTGTGAAAGAACAACAGGGATGATATTTCCCTGTGCTTCATTTTATGAATGACTTGCTCAGAGATACCTCTTTTCCTCAGTTTTCATGTCATCACTTCTCAGAATGATCACAGAAAAGGAAAATGGCTTAAAATCAAATCTGGTACTATCTGAAAAATCATCTTTTCTTAAGGATACTTAATCGGTATTAACAAATTCTTTTTCCTTTAAAGTTTTTTCATCGTTTGTTCAAGCATCTATAGCTGTATTAACTGTAGCAGGCCTAATTTATTTTTTATCCTCACTAACTCTTCATCCCTCACTTTCAAATAATTGCTATCTGACGAGGCAAGGATAGACATCTAGGTATGAAAGAGAGATCTGAGACTTGTCTGAGACCCCAAACAACCATTAAGAAAATCTACATCGAATTTGGGGGAACAATGCTGAACTGAAACTCTTTAGCCTTTTATTTGTCTTACATGTGCAAATAAGTAAAACCTTTTTTTCCCCCTCACCTTTATCCTTCCTCCCACTCTGATGATCTGTGAGGACCACCATTCACCAGGCATTCCCATCATTATGAATGATGGCATGCAAGGTGTTGGTTCAAATATGATCTTCACTCAAATCAACAAAGGGACAAAAATCTGGAAATTTCTGAAAGATAATAATTATATCCCTAATTCTCAACCTGCATTACTTCCTGATACGTCAAAAACAGAAGCTAGTTCTCTTCCTTATGCATACATAACCTTCTACTGGAAAATAATTTAAAGACAAAATAACAGAATATCTCTATGGAATGAAGCATTTCCAAGGCCAGGAGTAATGAACTTCCAGGGAAGGCATGAATAATGGCTCATTACTGCCCTAGCACTGAGAAGACGGAAAAGCAGAAGTTGCCACTTCTGCCACATAGGCACTTACAGATGGCAGCATTTCTTTAAACGAGATACATATTCTGGGGATTAGGATAATCTTGGTACTACCTAGGCCAAACCTCACTCTGCATTTTTGACTGCTAACCAGAAGGCTGGCAGTTCAAACCCACCAGCCACTCCTCGGAAGGAAGGTTGGGCAATCTACTTCCGTAGTGATACCGCCTCAGAAACCCAAGGAGGGGTCACCACGCGGCAGTGAGGTTTTTTTTTTTTTTTTCCTTTTTCTTTTTTGGTTCTCTCTCCAGTAAACCTGCAGTCCACTATCATTTTTGTTTCTATGAGGGTGGGCTATCTCTACCTACCAGTATAAAATTGAGCTCTTTCACTTCTGGCTGTTAGTATAAGCTACATATAGTCGTCAGATGTCCGGACATGGCCTTCTAACCCGTGAGAGCTGTTCCTATCAGAATCTGGAGGTAAAGCTGCATCAGCTCCTGTTTTTACCTCTCCAGTGCCCTGTGGGAAGGGAAAGTTGGGCATAAAGCGTTTAAGAAACCGGAACTCACTGTTGCCAGTGCCAGTGGCTGAGCACATTTCATATGAACAAGGGCGGGACAAGGATCCATTGCCTCTTACTTGTACCAGGTTGTTAGGGAAATTACAGTCATCATAGAAATGCTCTTGAACTGTAAATTTTTCTTTGTATTTAATCTTCTGGTAAATATGCATAATGAAGATCACCATGACAGAGAAGAGAAAGAGAAAAGAAAGCACAGCCAAAGAGATGACCAAATATTTGGTGGATGGATTGACTTTTCTCGGTTGCTTGGATGGATCTCGGAACTGCAGATAGGGCTCCGAAAAGCCATCTACTAGCAGGATGTTGAGTGAGGCAGTAGTGGAGAGAGATGGTTGGCCATGATCTTGAACAAGAATGATCAGTTTCTGCATCATGGGGTCTCTCTCAGATATCTGCCGCAATGTGCGGATTTCCCCATTTTGTCTCTGAACAGAGAATAATCCAGGATCAGTAGCCTTCAGCAGATGATATGAAAGCCAAGAATTCTGACCTGAGTCACCATCCACAGCTACCACTTTGGTCACCAGGTAGCCTGCCTCTGCAGACCTGGGTACGAGATCATTGCATGGCAAGGTGCCATTCTGCAGTGGATATAAAATCATTGGACGGTTGTCATTGTCATCAAGGACAACCACTCTGACAGTAACTTGGCTACTCAGCGACAGGAAGCCCCCATCAATTGCCCTCACTACAAACTGAAAATCTTGGATGGCCTCATAATCCATGGTTCTCAGTGCATAGAGCTTCCCATTGTCTGAATTTATGGAGATGTATGCAAAGACTGATAGATCACCACTTTTTGGAGGCAGGAGAGAATAGGTTACTTGGGCATTCTCACCCAAATCTAGATCCTCAGCATGTACCTTGCCAATAAAAACTGCAGGGCTGTTGTTTTCCCGAACAGACAAGATGTAGGAGTCTTCCTGAAATATTGGTGGATTGTCATTAATGTCAGATATCAGCACCTCTATCACAGTCTCGGTCGACAGATTGGGTGGTCCAGTATCCATAGCAACAAGGGTGACATTATAGCCTGAAACTTCCTCCCGATCCAAGCACTTGTCAGTGACCAGAGAATAAGAATTCCGGAATGTAGGTTTGACTGCAAATGGGAGGTCTCCTCTGAGAAAGCAGGTGATTTTGCCCCCCACTCGAACGTCTCGGTCTCGGATAGTGAAAAGGGCCACTACAGTCTGCAGCGGTGAGTCCTCAGGGAGAGGGCTGGACACAGAGGAGACCATCACTTCAGGGGGATTGTCATTCACATCCACCACTTCCACCAGGACTTTGCTGTGGGCAGAGAGGCCTCCTCCGTCGGTAGCCTGAATATCGATGTCGTATGTTTCAACGGTTTCGAAATCTAGGGGCCCTCTGAGTCGAATCTCTCCAGTCTGAGAATCAATCTGAAATGTCTGGAGAACTGCTTCTGGGTTTTGAGCTAAAGAGTAGGTTATCTCCTTGTTGGTGCCCTCATCTAGGTCCGTAGCAGTCACGGCAGCCACCAAAGAACCATTGGCACTATCTTCCGGTACTTGTGCGCGGTACACTAGTCTGGAGAACTGGGGCACGTGGTCGTTGACGTCCAGAATCACTACGCGGATGTGGGCGGAGCCAGACTTGGGCGGGGACCCGCCGTCCACAGCCGTGATCGTCAAGTTGACTTCAGGCTGCTCTTCTCTGTCTAGAGGTTTATCCAGCACCAACTCGGCATATTTGGGTCCGTGGCTGCGGAAGCGGGTGTGCAGGTGGAAATACGCGTTGGAGCTCAGGGTGTAGTTTTGGAGACCGTTGAGGCCCACGTCCAGATCCTGAGCGCTCTGCAGAGGAAAGCGTGAGCCTAGGGGGGTACTTTCCGGAATCTTTAAAAGTGGCTCCTTGTTTAGGAAAACTGGAGCATTGTCATTGATATCAAATACTCTGACCTCAGCACGGAAGGACTGCAGCGGCTCCACCAGGACTATTTCAAACTGCAGGACGCACGGGTCGGCTTTGCCACAAAGTGACTCCCGATCTAGTTTCTCCTTCACAAACAGATCCCCTGTTTTGCGGTGGAGCCGGAAATGTAGTTTGTTGCCCTCGGAAACAAGCCGCGCCCCGCGCGCAGCCAGCTTCCCGACCTCCAGCCCCAGATCCTTAGCGACATTGGCCACAAACGAGCCGCTCTCCATCTCCTCCGCCACCGAATAGCGGATGGTGGCCGCACCCCCCACAGATACACACAGAAAAAGGAGAAGAGACCCCACTTGCCTGATTCGCAAGAATTTTCTGCGCGCAACCGCCATCAGGTCTTAGAAGCACTCTCCCACGCCAAAGTCAACTGTCTGAGGATATACTTTCACTTTTCCGCAACTGTCTCCCGCAGCCTCTGTCCTCAGCTGTTGCTAGGCTGTAGCTGCAGCGCCACCGACCAACCCCATAAGCTGTTTTGCACTTGAAAGAAAAGGTGCAATGAGTAACCCAACTCCCTAGTCTATTCAATGTATTAATAGGTATGCTCTCATTCCAGAGACTGAGGTAGAGGTGGAAAGTTTGTTGCCAAAGCAACGACAGGAAAAAAAAAAAAGTCCTTGGGAATTGAGAGGCCAATGAGGACCTCGCTCAAGCTGAAGTCATTGTATCTGCAAGCTGGCTGAGGCCACTTTAGCAATGGGCAAATAGCTAGGAGTAAACTACATCTGCACTCTCCGCAGTCAGCCTAGACAGCAAAGGAGAGGCAAAGACGTTCAGCAGTGTCTTCGCGATTCCGACTAAAGAAGCTGGGAGGAGGGGGGAGGGGAGGAAGCATGGGGTAGGTAGTCAGGAGGAAAATGAAAAGGAGTCAGGCAGCCTCTATCCTTCAGGAACCTGAGATCCAATGGGTGCACTGATAGGAGACTTGGCCAACTGGCCTCTTGATTTTTGCACAAATCCATTCTCTGCCCCAGAACTCTCAGACACTTAGGAGGCAGCTGGCTTGTCACTTATGGTTATGATGACAGTAATATTTACTGGGTGTGATTTCTATGTATTGGCTCTGTTAACTGATTTACATGCATTATCTCATTTAACCTTGGCAACAACTCTTTGAGATAAACATCATCATTATTTTTTAAAATAGACTTTTTAAAGAACAGTTTTAGGTTTACAGAAAAATTGTGCAGAAAGTTTGGAGTTCCCATACACCCTTCCCCCAACCCATGCACATCATTTACCCTGTTATTAACATCTTACATTCTGGTGGTACACTTGCCACAGTTGATGAACCAATATTTTAACTGAAGTCTATAATTTACATTAGGGCTTATTCTTTGTGTTGTACAGTTTTTTTTTTTTTT
>NW_006921643.1:7218784-7226706 GCF_000298275.1 Orycteropus afer afer | reverse complement strand
GTATTCCCATTGTGTGTGTGTATCATAGTTTGGTTATCCATTCCTCAGTTGATGGACATCTAGGTTGTTTCCATGTTTTGGCTATTGTAAATAGTGCTGCAATGAACATGGGTGTGCATATATCTGTTCTTGTCATGGCTCTCACTTCTTTAGGGTATATACCTAGTAATGGGATGGGTGGGTCAAATGGTATGTCTGATTCCAACTTATGAAGAAATCGCCATACTGCTTTCCAAAATGGTTGTACTATTTTACAGTTGCAGGGCTGATTTTTAGGTTAATTGTTAGGTGCTACTACCACTTGGGAATCTCCAAGCTGTCTGTGCCATCAGGATCGCTCTGGCTCGTTGCCAGACCACAGCTCCATATGTCTCCGTTTTTGGTATTTTCACGGAAATTCTTCTGCTAGTTGGGGTTTAGTCCACTTCTATATCCTTCCCTTCAAGGCTCGGGGTCCAAGATTATCTTCTGTGTCTGTGTTAAGTGGTTTCCCTTTTCTGTGTTGAAGAGGGTCTGTGCAGTCTTTCTGCCTAGTCCGCCACCTTGCTGGAACTCTGTCCATTATTTTTTAAACTAATATTTTATTTTATTTTTGGTGAAAATGTATACTGCAAAACTCTTTTCCATTCCACAGTTTCTGATATAATGATCAGTGACATTGGTTACCTTCTTCACCTTGTGTCAGCATTTTTGTTCCAGTTGTTTCACTCCCATAGACTTACATTCCTACACATCCCCAGCTTTGTCATCTATGTTTAAAATTGTTGTCCATTTGGGCTTATATAGATAATTTTTTAAAGGAAGGCATATTTCTTTAGAGTAAAGGGTGATAATCTTTACTTTTTGAGCTAAACTGTTACTTAGTTTAAAGGTGACTTAAGGGGATACTTTTAATTCAAGGTTTGAAGAGTAACTCAGAGCAGTAGTCTTGGGAACTTCTCCAGACTCAATATATGCAGTAAGTCTAGATTCTTTAAGAATTTAAAGTTTTGTTCTCCATATTTTTCACTTTCTATCAGAATCCATCTATCATGGCCCTGATTAGAACATTTGGCAGTGGTATTTGGGTACCATCTGGTTATTCTGGTCTTAAGGTAGAGGAGGTAGTCAGACCTGGAGACAGTCAGACCTTGCATAGTTTGATTTCTTCTCTGATTCTTGAGAATCACTTCTTAAGAAGTGATTCTCACTTTTTTCACTTTTGCCCCAGAAAAATAGAGACAATAGTTGTGTCTTAGATAGCCACTTATAAGCTTTAAAATCCCAGACACTGCTTATTGTACTGGGATGTATAATTATATTATTAGTTTCAGTTCATTAGATTGTCCCACAAGACCATGACCCTATGCCTTCAAACCTAGAGAACTAATCCCATGAGGTGATTGGTAACATCTACTTGGTACCAGCATCTGTAGTGTCCCCCTTTTTTGGTTGTTGTTATTGTTGCAAAATTATATATAATATAGCATTTGTCAATTCTTTTTTTTTTACCTACAGCTTGTTGACATCAATTGCATTACTCAAGCTGTGCAGACTTCACCCACATTCAATGCTATTTTTCCCATCACCATAAGCAAATAATGACTACTAACTAGGGACAACTTCCTCCTCTTCCCCCCACAACCACCAATGAACATTAGTCTCTGTATATTTACCTACTCACATCACTTCATAAAAATGTTGTTGTTGTTGTTAGGTGCCAACGAGTTGTCTCCAACTCACAGCGACCCTATGCACAGAACAAAACACCGCCAGGTCCCTCGCCAACCCCATGATCCCCACTATACTTAAGCCCACCGCCATAGCCACCGTGTCAATCCATCTCATTGAGGGCCTTCCCCTCTTTAGTGGACCCTCCACTTTACCAAGCATGACATCTTTCTCCAGGGAATGATCCTTTCTGATAACATGACAAAAGTAGGTGAGACGAAGTCTGGCCATCATCGCTTCCAAGGAGCATTCTGGCTGCACTTCTTCCACGACAAATTTGTTAGTTCTTTTAGCAGTCCATGGTACTTTCAGCATTCTTCGCCATCAGAAAAAGTGAAAACATAAAGTATTTGTCTTTTTGTGATTGACTTATTTTACTCAACATCCTCTGGATTTTCATCCACCTTGCAAGATTTTTCAGCACTCATTTTTCTTTGTGATGAATAGTAACCCATTTTATGTATTACTACATTTTGCTTATCCATTCACCCATTGATGGGCATTTAGATTGTTTCCATCTTGTTGCTTTTGTGAATAGTGCTGTAACAAATATAGGTGTGCATATGTTTGTTTGTGTCACTGGTTTTTACCTAGAAGTGGAGTTCCTTGGTCATATGGTAGTTCTATTTTTAAGTTTTTGAGGAAATGCCTTACTGTTTTCCATAATGACTTTATAATTTTCCATTCCCACCAGCAATGGATAAGGGTTCTAATCTCCCCACATTGTTGCCAACATTTATCTTCTTTTTCTTGCCTTATACTTATTACTCTGCTGGGACCTCCAGCATAATACTGAATAGAAGTATTATGAGCAGGAATCCTTCCTTGTCTTATTTCTATCTTCATGAGGAAAGATCTAAATCTTTCTGCATTGAGTATAATATTAAATCAAACCAAAACCAAACTCACTGCAATCAAGTTGATTCCGACTCATAGCGACCCCTCCTTGGATTTCTGAGGTGGTATCTCTATGGAAGTAGATTGCCTAATCTTTCTTCCAAGGAGTGGCAGGTAGTTTTGAATCACCAGGCTTCTGGTTAGCAGTCAAATGCCTTAGGCACTCACTATGCCACCAGAGCTCCTGAATGTAATATTAGCTGTTGTTTTTTCATACATGCCCTTAATCATGTTAAGGAACTTCCTTTTTGTTTCTAATTTGTTGAGAGTTTTTATTGAGAGGGTGCTGATTTTGTAAAATGTTTTTTATGCATCAATTGAAATTATCATGTTCTTTTTCTTTGTCCTATTAATTTGGTATATTACACAGATTTGATTTTCTAATGTCGAACCAACCTTGAATTCCTGAAATAAATCTCACTTGATCAGGATATAGAATTCTTTTAATATGCTGTAGGATTCTGTTTGTAAGCATTTTGTTGAGAATTTGGGCACTTATATTCATAAGGGATATTGGACTGTAGTTTTCTTTTTTGTGGCATGTTTGTCTGTCTGTGGTACCAAGGGTAATGCTGGCTTCATAGAAGGAGCTAGGAAGCATTCTGTTCTGCACATTGTTAAAAGTGGTATATTGAAGTCTTCAACTATTATTGTAGAACTATCTATTGCTTCTTCCAATTCTGTCAATATTTGCTTCATATATTTTGGGGCTCTGATTTTAAGTGCATGTATATTTGTAATTGTTATATCTTCTTGATAAGTTGACCTTTTATCATTGTATAATATTCTCATTTTTCTCTTGTAACAGATTTTGATTTAAAGTCTATTTTTTCTGATACCAATGTAGCCACCCAGCTCCATTTTGTTTACTGTGTGAATTGATCATTTTTTCCATCCTTTCACTTTTTGTCTTTGGGCCCAAGATGGTATCTTATAGATAGCATACAGATGGATTGTGTTTTTATTTTTTAATCCATCCTGCCATTCTCTGACTCTTGATTGGAGAGTTTAATCCATTTACATTTAAGGTAATTGCTGATAAGAAAGGACTTACTCCCATTTTTCTATTTGTTTTTATGTGTCTTATATTTTCTTCATCCCCCATTTCCTCCAATACTGCTATCTTTTGTGTTTTGTTGAGTTTTTGTGGTGAACTCTTTTTATGGTTCTATTTTCCTTTTGTGCTTTTAAAAATATTTCCTTGTGGTCACCGTGTGGATTATATTTAACATCTTAAATTTTAAACAACTTAAGATACCATCTTAACTTCAGTAACATACACAAACTTTATTTCTATACCACTCCTCTCCCTCTCCCATTTATGTAGTTTTTATCATAAATGACATCTGGAAAATGACCTGTTAGAAATACAGGAGATACTGTCAAGAGTTTCCTTTTCAATTGTAGAGCCATAAAATATTTAAAAAACCATAAGGACCTCAAAAAAAAAAAAAAAAAGAAGCCCAACCTCCTTCTTTATTTTTTAACAGATGAAAAAACTAAGACCTCAAATGATGAAGTTACTTGTCCAGGTCATACAGCAATATAAGAACTAAAACTTGTCTTCTAACACTCTGTCTCATTCTTATCACCAAAAGCATCTGGAGATTTCCAGTTGTGTTCAGTACAGTACTTAGAAGAAGTTTAAACCATATTTTCTAAGGGTGAAAAAAGTAAATCAAAATAGAAAATGTATATAATATTAATGACATCCTGACATGAAGATGTTAACAAATCCCTGAACTGCCCTCAGGTAGCTTAATACCTGGCTTAAGTGCACATCCCCAAACAGTTTATTTTTGCCTTTCTTTAAAATTATACATAAAGTATATGGTGTTGTTGTTGTTACGTCACATTGGACCTGACTCACAGCAACCCCTCTCTGGGTTTCCAAGACAGTATCACTACTGAATTAGATTGCCCAACCATCCTTCCGAGGAATGGCTGGTGGGTTTGAACCACCGGCCTTCTCGTTAGCAGTCAAGTGCCTTAGGCACTATGCCACCAGCTCCTAAAGTATACAGTAGGTAAGCTTTTGTTTCTAGTTTCTTTCCCTCATTATTTAGCTCAGTGTGAGATTCATCCATGTTATTGTGTTTCTTGTTGTTGCATGCTGTCAAGTTAATTCCAACTCATAATAACCCCATATGACAGAGTAGAACTTCCCTAGATTGTAATGTTTATGAGAAACACTCCTTAGCTTATTCATTTCCATTATTGCATAAAACTTCAATACATTAACAATGCCCTTCAGCCAAAGACCAACAGAGACAGACTTGTAGTTAAATGAGTAGTGACTCATTGCACATCACAGGGAGCCATGAGACATTTCAGTGAGATAGCAGAAAGAACTTATATAGCATTTGGCTTGTGTTAGTTGATGTGGGGGAAGTTCAAGGAAGCAGGTCTTTATTCTAGATTGGATGCTGTCAGGAAGCAGAGTTAATTCTATTATTGCATATCTTAATTCCTACATAAAAAGTGGGAAGAATGAGGAGAGGTTAAGACCATAAGTGGTAAATAAGTAGCAGTCATTCACATAGCCAGGAGAGAGAAATATCTGGCTTTTTTTTTTGTGTGTGTGTGTGTGTGAATTAGACAATAATCTTTGTTGTCTGTGTTCAGACATAATTATGGAGTAGTCTTGTTTTTCTCTTGATCTAACATAGTCACAGAGTGTTCTTATCTGATGTTGATGTTCTGTGAAATTGTTTTTGTTCAAGAAGAGAACATTGTGGCCTAGCTGTTAGTACTAGGCCAGCCCCTAGCTGTTGGGAACTGCTTTTATTTTTCTCTGTATGAAAGCAGCAAAATTCATTTACCCATACTATCATTCTACAGTTCTGGTAGCATAGTGCCTAAGGCATTTGACTGCTAACCAGAAGGTTGGCAGTTCAAACCCACCAGCTACTCTGTGAAAGGAAGACTGGGCAATCTACTTCTGTCAAGATCTACTGCCTCGGAAACCCAAAAGGGGTAGCTATTAGTCGGAATTCACTCATGGCAGTGATTTTGGCTTTTGGAGTTTGTAATGTTCTACAATTCATAGTAGCACTGTTATACATGTCAGTATCCACACACACACACACATTTTTTGGGGGATAACTACTTAGAAGTGGCATTGATGTCATATAGCATGCTTCTTTTCAATTTTACCTAATATTGCCAAAGTGCTTCCTAAGAAGTTGTACTAATTTACACTGTCATCAGCATGTGACTTCCAGTTGCTCAAAGCCTTCCCAACACCTAGTATTGAATAAAACAAGAAAAAAAAGTCAAACCAGTTGCCATTGAGTTTATTCAGATTCATGGCTGATCCACATGTTTTAGAGTAAAACCACTTAATGGTTGTGATCTTTCAGATCTTCTAAGGTGCCTCAGGGTAATTTCAACTGCCAAATTTTGGTTAGTAGCTGACATTTTAGTTGTACCACTCAGGAACTCCTAACACCCAGTAATATAACTCTTTTTAATTTTAGCCTTTCTGGTGATTGTGTGTTGATAGCTCATTGTGGTTTTCATTTACATTTCTCTAATTATTAATTATTGGTGAGGTAGGACACCACCACTTAATACATTTTTAGTTATAAAAATTTCAGGAGAAAGGTTTTGTTCTGCTCTCATGCCCATCTTTTTACATTGGATTCTTTGTCTTTTTCCTATTGATTTGTGGCAGTTCTTTATAGATTCTGAATATGAGTCCTGAGTATCTCTGTAGAAATAAGAAAAATATATATTTATCCTTATTCACTATATGTCTACAAGGAATGTTGCTGTTGTTAGTTTTGTCAATTTGATTCTGACTCATGGTGACCTCATGTGTGCAGAGTAGGACTGTTCCGCAGGGCCAGACCTGTCTTCTGAGGCACTTCTGAGCGGGTTCAAACTACCAACCTTTCAGCTAATAGTCAAGTGCTTAACTGGTTTTGCCACCTAGAGACTTCCAGACTACAAAAACAGCCTTGATTAATTTGGGTAGAGAAAATAGAGTATAAGACCTGCTAATGTTATGTAGTATCTAGACCCATGAAATTATTGCCCTAAAATAATCTTTAAACTTTAAATTAAAAAAAAAATTCCCTAAAGTCATTTAAAAATAGTATATAGTGGTATATTGACAGGGAACTGCCAGAAATTCAAGCTGAATTCAGAAGAGGACATTGCTGACATCAGATGGATCTTGGCTGAAAGCAAAGAATACCAGAAAGATATTTACCCATGTTTTGTTGACTATGCAAAAGCAATTGACTGTGTGGAGCATAACAAATTATGGATAACATTGAAAAGAATGGGAATTCCAGAACACTTAATTGTGCTCATGAGGAAAACGTACATAGGCCAAGAGGCTATCACTTGAAAAGAACAAGGGGTTACTGCATAGTTTAAAATCAAGAGAGTGTGCATCAAGATTGTATCTTTCACCATACTTATTCAATCTGTATGCTGATCAAATAATTTGAGAAGCTGGACAATATGAAGAAGAACACAGCATCAGGATTGAAGGAAGACTCATTAATAACCTGCTATGTGCAAATGACACAACCTTGCTTGCTAAAAGTAAAGATGATTTGAAGTACTTACTGATGAAGATCGAAGACTACAGTCTTCAGTATGGAGTATACCTCAATGTGAAGAAAAAGAAAATTCCTCCCAACTGGACCAATAAGCAACATCATGATAAATGGTGAAAAGACTGAAGTTGTCAGGGATTTCATTTTACTTGGATCTGCAATCAACATGCATGGAAGCAGCCATCAAGAAATCAAACATCATATTGCACTGGGAAAATCTGGCACAAAAGACCTCTTTAAAGTGTTAAGCAAAGATGTCACTTTGAAGACTAAGGTGCACCTGATCCAATGGTATTTTCAATCACCTGTGCATGTGAAAACAAGACAAAGAATAGACGACCACAAGGAAATCGATGCATTTGAATTGTGGTGTTGGCAAAGAATACTGAAAATGTCATAGACTGCCAGAAGAACAAACAAATCTATCTCGGAAGAAGTTCAGCTAGAATGCTCCTTAGAAGAATGGCCAGATTTTGCCTCTTTTACTTTGGTCATGTTGTCAGAAGAGACAGGTCCCTGGAGAAGGACATCATGCTTGGTAAAGTAGAGGGTCAACGAAAAAGGGGAAGACCCTCAGTGAGATGGATTGACATAATGGCTGTGATGATAGGCTCAAGCATAATAAAGACTGTGAGGATAGTACAGGACTGGGCAGTGTTTCATTGTTTGTTCACTTCTATAAGTTGGAGCTGACACAATGGCATCTAACAATAGCAATAACAATCTTTTAACTTAAAAAAAAAA
>NW_006921643.1:7210613-7211222 GCF_000298275.1 Orycteropus afer afer | reverse complement strand
TAGATGTCTATAAGTTCAAGTTGGTGGATTGTATTGTTTAGCAACTCTGCATCTTTGTTGAGTTTCTTTCCAGTTGTTCTATGCTGTTCTATCTTTCATTGAAAGTGGTGCATTACTATGACTGTGGAGTCATCTACTTGTCTTTTCATTTTGTTAAAGTCTGATTTATGTATTTTGGGGCTCTTTCATTGGGTGCATAGATATTTATTATGGTATGTCTTCTTGTTCAATCAATCCTTTTAATCATTATATAATGTCCTTCCTTGTCTGTTATGGTGGTTTTTGTCTTAAAGTCAGTTTTATCAGAAACTAATATTGCCACTCTTGTTCTTTTTTGATTTCCATTTGTTTCATGTATCTTTTTTCAACTTTTGACTTTTAGTCTATTTTTGTTTTTATGTTTAAGGCATGTCTCTTGTAGACAGCATATTGATGGAAGAAAATATAAGAACAAAATGACAAAATAAATGAAAAATTAGCAATGATTCTAAATCTACAGACAGAAATACAGAAAATTAATACTAAATTGTCAGAAATAGATAACACATTGGAAGGGCAAAGGAGAAGAATTGATGCAATGGAAGACAGAACTAATGAGATTGAAGACAA
>NW_006921643.1:7204762-7207968 GCF_000298275.1 Orycteropus afer afer | reverse complement strand
AAAAAAAAAAAAAAGAATGCTGTCACTTTAAATATCCAAAATGGCCACACTGCTTGTAAACATTCAAAATGGATGTGCCCTCCAGATAACCAAAAGTCCACAGCTCAGTTTGTCTCCTTCTTTGTTGTTTCTCTTTTCAGTCAACTGCCACCAGTAGAGTTGTCCATGCGGCCCTCGGTGAACGGGGCTGATTTTTAGGTTAATTCTCAAGACCTAACACCACCTGGAAATATTCAAACCATCCATGCCATCAGGATTGCTGACAGTCTGTATCTCCATTTGTCTCCTTATTCACTGTTTTTATTCATGTTCTTCTACTAGTTGGTGTTTAATTCACTTCTGTACCCTTCCTTTCAAAGCTCAGGGCTCCAGGGTTATCTTCTGTATCTATATCAATTTGTTTCTTTTTTCTTTGTTGAAGAGGGTCTCTGTAGCTTTTCTGCCTATTCTGCCATCTTACCAGAACCCTGAAATAGTCTTACAGCATCTCTTTTTCTCCCACTTGCTTGTTTAACCTCTTTTAAATTTCAAAAGAGATTGACTAAAGACATGCCCTACACTAATCTTGCCTTATTAACATAACAAAGACCACCTATTCCCAAATGGGATTATAACCACAGGCATGGAATACAAAAACAAACAAACTACTCACTGCCTTCAAGTTGGTTCTAATTCACAGCAACCTTTCCTTGGGTTTCTGAGGAAGTATCTCTATGGGAGTAGATTGTCTAGTCTTCCTTCAGAGGAGTGGCTGGTGGGTTTGAACTGCCAGCCTTCTGCTCAGCAGTCAAATACCTTAGACACTATGCCACTACAGGCATAGATATTGGGAATTACAATACATATTTGTGGAGGACACAATTCTCTCTGTAACACCCTCTACTAAGGGTATGGTCTAATGGACCTAATAAAACCCAATTTCCAAGCAGGATTTCATCTACAGGTATAGGGGTAGAATTATAACACATATTTTTGAAGGTACCATTCAATCTTTAACAAATATTCTCTGGCTAGCCCTCTGATTCAATGAGGAGAGGCATGGAGCAGCTTGAACGCAACCTGAAGCCAAGCACAGCTCATATCAATGTAAATCTTCTGTTCTGAGATATGTGAGGAGGAATTAATTATTGCTGCTTTCTTTGAGAATCTAAATCTTAGAGTGTTTTGTTTCACTGCATTAGGTGACAGTAGCTAACAGATAAAATGTAGACATGCTTTATTTTGCTGGATGTTAGTTGCAGACATTATGATACGTTACTACTAGATAACATACGCCTCTTATGTACAAGGGTGTTCTTCCACATAACTTCAATATAACATTTTGGAAATTTAATAAAATATTATTGAATATGCACCCCATATTCTAATTCCCATTGTTCCAATAATTCCTTTGTGCCTTTTTTTTTTTTTTTAAATCCAGAATGCATCCAGAATGCAATGAAGGATTGTACATTCATTTAGTTGTCATGTTTCTTAAGTTTTCTTTAAACTAGAACAATTTGAAATAAATGTTTTTATGACACTTTTTTTATGACACTTACTTCTTTTTCACGCCCCTGACATTTTAAGTCATTTAAAAACCTTGAATTTGATTACTTCCTCATGATTAGATTCAGGTAAAACATATTGACAAGTATACTACTTAGGTGGTGTTGTGTCCTTCTCAGTGCATCCTATTAGAAGGGATATGATGACATTTTATCCCTTATTGATGATACAAGCTTTTATAATTTGGTTAAAATGGTGACCAACACATTTCCTGACTGCAAAGTTACCTTTAACTCGTTTTATAATTAATTAGTGATCTGTGGAGAAAGGCTTGAAGCTCTGTGAGTATGCTGTTCCTCTGCTGGTTCCCAGCATTCATGGATGATGCTTTTTTAGTTTGAAGATCTCATCATGTGGGCCAGAGAAATGTAAGTAGTCTCATATTGGAAAACAACTTATTTTCACCCCATGTTCTGTCCTGTACAATTGTACATTTCTTTGTATACAATTGTATATTTCTTGTTTAAAAATTCAGTTCATATTAAAATCCTTTCTAACATTTATGTAAAATTTATCATTTATTTTTATTTATTTACCTTTACATCATTGGTTGAAATGTCTCTGAAATTGCTGTGCTGAGAATTTTGTCACCATTTTCAACATCTTTCAGAAAAATATATCTTAGGGTATTGGAGAGTCTCCTCTTCACCATTTGTTGTTTTTATTATTGTATCTATACTTCAAGTAGTCTAAGAGTTTTAATATTGATGTTTACTGTCATAGTCAAATTTGTAAGCATATTAATATCTAGGATCCTCTAGGTTTTTTTTCAATAACTTAAGTCTGAAAAAAGCTATTTGAGGAACAGATGTATTTTAAAACTTTGAGGTCACACCTGCAGCTTTATAATTTACTACTATTTTAGAATTCTATTCTTCTATTGTGTCTTTTTATGCATTTCAAGTTTCTTAATCATTTTGGCAGAAACAGGAGACTTTGTGGGCTTAAAAGTCTTTCTTAGGCAGGTGAATTTTTAGCAGCTGCTTTTGATCTACCATCTGTTGCTTTAACTGACAATTCCTCTTATTGTGTGTGTGTGTATAATGTTTCCTTCTTCCACAGTAACATAAGAAGCCATAATATAAACCAATGCGATTTATGGATCAGATCTTTATTACAGTCTTATTGTTAAAATTATTTTAAACAGATGGTTTCTGTACCCTTATTCATGATTATTTGTTTTCCATGTTGACCCTGGTGGTATAGGCTATAAGTTTCTCTATAAAATCTGACAAGTATTTGGGACATTTCCCGATTTAATAAACAGAGCCTAGGTTAGAGTGATAATTCTTCACCTTATTAAACTCAGACAAATTTCCCCCTTTTATAATTGAAGAAATTCAAGTAACAACTCAAAACTCTATACCTAAATTTCTATTTTATTTTATTAAAATTAATATTTTGTCAATAAAAATTTGTTTCATATATATATACATACGTATATATACATACATATATACATATGTATGTGAGCTCTGGTAGCATAGTGGCTAAGGCACTTGACTGCTAACCAGAAGGCTGGCGGTTCAAACCCACCAGCCACTCCTCAGAAGGAAGATGGAGCAATCTACTTCCGTAGTGATACTGCCTCGGAAACCCAAGGAGGGGTCGCTATGTGTCGGGTCTGACTCGACGGCACATAACAACAACAACAACCT
>NW_006921643.1:7201347-7204662 GCF_000298275.1 Orycteropus afer afer | reverse complement strand
GGATATTATCAAGCTTTGGGAAAACAAATATTCTTTCCAAAATGATATCCAAATACTAGCTTATAAACTTAAAAAGTTATTTTGAAATATTTCAAACCTTCACTAAGAGATTACAAGAGTGTTCACAGTTGCCTGTTTTTTACCAATTGATTTGGCGTGATCAGGTTTTGGTCAAGATTTTCTCCTTCCCACAGGCCCCTAAACATTAGCTCATCCCTAAGCTTAAACAAAGGATCTCTGGTGGTACAGTGCCTAAGACATTTGACTGGTAACCAGAAGGTTGGCGGTGCAAACCCACCAGCCACTCCACAGAAGAAAGATGGGGCAATCTACTCTAAAGATAACCACCTCAGAAACCCAATGGGGTCACTATGAGTCGGAATCAATTTGATGGCAGTGGGTTTGGGTTTTATGGAGCTCTGATGGCGTAGTACCTAAGACATTTGACTGGTAACCAGAAGGCTGGCAGTTCAAACCACCAGTCACTCCTTGGAAGGAAGGTTGGGCAATCTATTTCCATAGTGATAATGCCTAGGAAACCCAAGGAGGGGTCGCTTTGAGTCAGACCCAACTTGACAGCAGTGAGTTTGGTTTGGGTTTTTGGTAAGCAAGTCCTATAATGCAGAACATCTCCTACTTAATGGTTCATTTTGAAAATAGGCCAGCCACAAGAAATAAAAAGTTTCCTGTTGAAGAGTCCTTGTTACATGCCATCTGCCCTCCCGTTGATTCTGACTCATGGCAACCCCACATGTGCAGAGTAGAACTCCTCCATATGGCCAGGGCTATTTTCTCAGGTACCTCTAGAGAGTTTCAAACTGCCAGGCATTTGGCTAGTAGTCAACCCTCCTCCTATGTTGTTGTTGTTATGTGCCATCAAGGTTGCCTTGACTCATAGCAACCCCTTCTTGGGTTTCTGAGGCAGTATCATTACGGAAGTAGAAGTTCCTATTATGTCTGCTTACCCTTCCCTAAAAAAAGAAAACGAAACAAAACAACATTTTTTTTTCCTGTTTGATTTTGAGATGTTTGCAGATTCTATGATCAAAATGTTCTCTTTCTTGAAACAAACTTTTTTTTTTTTTTTTCCTGACAGAGTCATAAACAGTGATGCCCCACTCAGAGATGGTGGCCAACCATACCTCTTTGAATGTATATAGCTCTTCACAGTCCTGGCAATAATCCAATCTCCCATACCAGGCTCCTGAAAGAGCTCACTATACTTCTTCTGAGACTCCCATTCCAGGGCTTTGACCCATCATTTTTTGAGTTCTAGTTATTCTCCTTCACTTAAATTTTAAAAAATTCGAGTCAGTTCCAATTTCACTTTATTGGCCATAACTGAACTGGCTAGAACCTGTTTGAAGCCCTGGATGACATACAGTCCCAACCAGTCAGCACTTGAGATTCCCACTCAGAAAAGGACTCCATTCTCCAACCTTTGGTATATTGCCTTTCCCTTCACCCAAGTCAATACTTGTCTCTACGTATCTGGCAGTGTTCCCTCCCCTCTGCTCCCACCCCTGGTAGCCAACAAAGAAGGTTTCCTTCTGTATATAAACCTTTCCTTGACTTTTTACAATAATGAACTAATACAGCATTTGTCCTTCTGTGATTGACTTAATGTCCTCCAAGTTCATCCATCTTATGTGGTGTTTTGTAGATTTTACATTATTCTTTGGTGTTGCATAGTATTCCATTGTGTGTACATACCATAGTTTGCTTATCCATTCTTCTGTTGATGGGCACATAGGTTGTTTCCATCTTTTTGCCATTGTAAATAGTACTGTGATGAACATGGGTGTGCATATATCTGTTTGTGTCTCGGCTCTCACTTCTTTAGGATATATACCTAGTAACGGGATTGCTGGATCAAATGGTATTTCTAATTCCAACTTTTTAAGGAAGCATCATTTTGCTTTCCACAGTAGTTATATCATTTTATAGACCCACCAGCAGTGTATGAGAGTCCCACTCTCTCCACATACTTGCTAGTATTTGTTATTTTCTGTCTTGTTGAACTTTGCTATTAGTACTGGGGCAAGTTGGTATCTCATTGTTTTGATTTGCATCTCTCTAATGGCTAAAGATTGTGAACATTTCTTCACGTCTTTTTTGGCTGCCTTAATATCCTCTTTGGTGAAGTGTCTATTCATGTCTTCTGCCCATTTTTAAATTGGATTGTTTGTCTTTTTGTTGTTGAGGTGTTGGAGTTTTCTATAAATTTAAGAGATAAGTCCCTTGTCAGATACATCATTGTCGAATATTTTTTCCCAATCTGTAGGTTATTTTCTTATTCTTTTGGAGAAGTTTGGATCACATAAAAATTTAATTTTTAGAAGATCTAATTCATCTAGTTTATCTTCTGTGATTTGTGCATTTTGGGTTATGCATGACAGTCTAATTATTCCATAAATTAGGGCCCTAAATTTGTACCTATTTTTCCCTTGAGGAACGTTATAGTTTTAAGCTTCACATTTAAGTCTTTGATCCATCTGGAGTTTGTTTTTGTGTATAGTGTGAGGTACAGATCTTGTTTCATTTTTCTGCATATAGATTATCCAGTTTTTCAGCACCATTTGTGAAAGACTATCTCTTCCCCATTTAATGGATTTCAGCCCTTTGTCAAAAATCAGTCAACCATAGGTTGATGGATCTATCTGGGTTCTCAATTCTGTTCCACTGGTCTATGTGTCTTTTGCTGTACCAATACCAGACTGTTTTGACTACTGTGGCTGTATGTAGTAGGTTTTGAGATCCATAAGTGTGAGACCTCCTACTTTATTCTTCTTCTTCAGTAATGCTTTGCTTATTTGAAGTCTCTTTCCTTCCCACCATATCCTTAAAGAATGTTGATGGGATCTGGATTAGGATTGAATTGAATGTGTAGATTGTTTTGAGTAGTATTGACATTTTCACAATGTTCAATCTTCCTATCCACAAGCATGGTATGCTTTTCCATTTGTGTAGATCTCTTACAGTTTTCTTGAAGTAATCTTTTATAGTTTTCTTTGTACAGGTCTTTTGTGTCCCTGGTAAGATTTATTCCCAATTATTTTATTTTATTGGTAGCTATTGTAAATGGTATTGATTTCCTTTTCAGCAATCTCTTTGCTGGTGTAGAGGAATCTAACTGATTTTTGTATGTTGATCTTGTATCCTGCGACTGTGCTAAATCCCTCAATTAGTTCCAGTAGTTTTCTTACTGAGTCTCTTGGGTTTTCTATGTATAGGATCATATGACCAGCATAGAGGGATAGTTTAACTTCTTTCTTACGAATTTGGATGCCTTTGACTTCTCTTTCTTGCCTTATT
>NW_006921643.1:7200495-7201247 GCF_000298275.1 Orycteropus afer afer | reverse complement strand
ATTGATATGATCATGTGATTCTTTTTCTTTATTTTACTTATATGATGAATTATACTGATTGTTTTTCTAATGCTAAACTTTCCTTGCATACCAGGTATGAACCTCACTTTGTCATAATGTATTATTATATATATATTACTGGAGTCTACTGGCGAGGATTTTGTTGAAGATTTTTGCATCTATATTCATGACCGATATTGGTCTGTAGTTTTCTTTTCTAGTGATGTCTTTGCCTGGTTTTGGTATCAAGGTTATGCTTGCTTCATAAAATGAATTTGGGAGGATTTGATCCTTTTCTATGTTCTGGAATAGTTTGAGTAAGATTGGTGTCAGTTCCTCTCTGAACGTTTGGTAGAATTCTCCAGTGAAACCATCTGGGTCAGGACTTTTTTTGTTGGTAATTGTTTTTATGACCTGTTTAATTTCTTCTTTTGTTATGGGATGTTCAAATTTTCTACTTCAGTGTGTGTTAGTTTAGGTAAGTAGTATGTTTCTAGTAATCTGTCCATTTCTTCTAGATTTTCAAATTTATTGGAGTACAGTTCTTCATCAAAACCAAAAAACCAAACTCATTGCCCTTGATTTGGACCCAACTCATAGTGACACCTCCTTGGGTTTCCAAGGCGATATCACTATAGAAGTAGATTGCCCAACCTTACTTCTGAGGAGTGGCTGGTGGATTTGAACCACCAGCCTTCTGCTTAGCAGTCAAATGCCTTAGGCACTACACCACCAGAGCTCCCACAGTTCTT
>NW_006921643.1:7199180-7200122 GCF_000298275.1 Orycteropus afer afer | reverse complement strand
TTTTTTTTTTTTTACTGTTCTTTTTATAATTGTTGGAGATGTTAGGTTAAAATGTTTATTTTGGCTCTTTACTCTCTTTTGATGTAGGCATTTATTGCTATAAATTGGCCTCTGATCACTGCTTTTGCTGTGTCCCAAAGATTTTGGTATGTTGTATTTTCATTCTTGCTTGATTCAAGCATTTTTTTAAAATTCATTTTTTATTTCTTCTATTACCCAGTTGTTTTTAAGGAGAGTTTTGTTCAATTTCCATGTGTTTGCTCTTTTTCTGTTTATCTTCCTGTTGTTGATTTCTAGTTTTATAGCATTTTGATCTGAGAAAATGGTTTGCAATATTTCATTGTTTTAAAATTTATAAGGCCTTGCTTTGTGGCTGCCAAAAGGGCAAGGAGGGCACATCTTCTGACTTACCCTAACCCCCAAGAGGAAGACAGAGTCACCATCAGTAGCCCAAGGCCTATTCCTGCAAGGCCAGACATGGTGCCAACCATTCCTCCCAAAGCACCCACCAATTCTCTGCTGGGTTTGTTAATTCGCTACAGTGGCCACACAGAACTCATGGATTATGGGGTTTATTAGGGAGCACCAAGCTACAATTCAAGTTCAGGAACAACATTCGGTCTCTCTCAGCCTACCATCTCTCAGCCAACAGTCTCTCTCAGTCTCTCTCCCAGCAGTGCATGTCTCTCTGTGTCTCTTTCTCAGCAGTACATGTCTCTCAGGAGTGTATTTTTCTCAGCAGCACATCTTTGTCAGCCAGCAGTCAGAGAGACTCCTTCTGCCTCTAGGAGGGCTCCTTTTGAGCCTGGGAGAGAGGCCAAACTAACCTATCACAACATGAGAATTCTAAGCACCTGCAAGAGAGTGAACTTCCCAGAACATTGCTTTGTGCCACTCAACAGAAATACCCCAGGTGGATAACTTTAACAATTAGGAGCTCCT
>NW_006921643.1:7190703-7199080 GCF_000298275.1 Orycteropus afer afer | reverse complement strand
CTACTTCCGTAGTGATACTGCCTCGGAAACCCAAGGAGGGGTCGCTATGTGTCGGGTCTGACTCGACGGCACATAACAACAACAACAACCTTAAAATATAAATGATAACCATTATCTTCTGTAATAAAATCCATATAAGAGTAAATGATAAAATGTCTATAAGAATTCCAAATATTAGCTGATTGGCTGACAAAACCAAGTGTGCCTCCAGGATGTTTCCCCCCCCCCCCTTAGAGTAATAAATCAGTTTGTTTGTTTGAGAAAGAAACTAATCCTACTCTCAATTTTCTAGAGCTGACTTAGTGTGGTAATCCACATATATAAACATACAGATGTGTCAGAAGAGAATCTTGGGGAGATTTAAATATACCGTATTTGCAGGTTACTTTTTTGAGTAGAAGTAAAACTCAGGAAATTTTCAATTATCCTATACCTCTCTGTGACTTTTAAAACAGCTCTCCCAAAAGCAACTCCCTGAAGCCCAAAATTCCAGACTCCTCCAACTTACTTCTTCAGAACCTAGTGTCTCGACCCAAAGTACTTTTTGAACTTTATCAAAAACATTTTCCACTTCTACCACCAGATGGCAGGTGGATCTGCTTTTTGAAGCGCGACCCTGACCCCGCCCTACCGGAAGCTGTCATCCAAAGGAAATCTTTGTGACTACGCCTAAAGTTCAGCACCCTGGACACCGCCCAGTTCTGTCTCATGACTCGCTGCAGAGATTTTCACCTGACAAAAGAATTGGCCAATCCCAACTGGTTCCAAAGCCGTGTGACGGACTAGTTTACAAAGCCAAAGGCAGAGGGGGTTAAGAATCCCTGATTTGCAACATTTAGGCTGACAGGGAAAACCACCGATATTAAATATCCCATATTGAAAAATACCGTGGCTTCCCCCCGCCCTTTTCACTAATCGCTGAAATCTAAGCACATTCTTGTAAATGCTATCTTGCTGTGCAACACTCATTAGATTACCCAACCTCCGAGTGTTGGTTTATCCCGACAAAATGCGTAAGACAGCAAAGGCGGTGCAAAAGTGTGAGTTATGGCTGCCAATGCCTCGTCTTGCACAAAGCTCCCTGTCAGCCTTCTTAAGAAACCAGTATGGAGGTGGACTGCTTTTCCTGAATCATTTTCCAATCGATTAGTCTTGAAACATAAACAGCAGCTGTCTTTCTGCTCTAATGAAATTCTATCTTAGGCAGAGACAAATTTGACTGAAGCTCAAGTGTCTTCAGCAGTGGCGGTTTAAGGTGTCATTTCTCCAGTTGCCTAGCGACAAAACACACAAAAAGCACACATTATTGGGTTTTAATTTGCTTCTTAGGACTCCAAAGCCGAAGGACAGTTAAAGACTAATTCATCACATATTAACTGGGACTAGGGTTTAGAATCAGAGTCTAACTAAATCCCAGTACCAGGAAAGTAGGTAGGGCTAACGGGGAGCAAGTAGCTATTTAAGGTTGAAAACCAGGCTAAATCATCCTTAGTTTTAGCTGTAGTTTATCCGTATATGGATTGCTTTTTCTTTCCCACATTATTTTGGCGGCCCTAATTTAGATCTTTAACCAGCAGAGGGCGAGTCGACTACATTTTTCAAGCCTCTTAGACTCCGCCCTCTCTCCTCTCTGCACCTAGAGAAAGTAATTTACTAGGCTCTTCAAATAAAGACGTAGCCTAGGAAGGTGTGGTGGAAGCAGAGCAGCGCGCAAGGATTGGCAGAATGCCTGCCCTGTCAGCCTTGGGTGTGGAGCTGCACTGCACTCCTAACTACAAGCATCTCTTTGCTTGGGGCTGAAGAGGAAACTGCAGTGGTTGTTACAGGAGGAGGCAGGGATGAAAACCAAGCACACTTCCCGAAGCCATAGATATTTGGGCCCACTAACTTCAGGGTTTTGAGAGGGCCAGAAGTAGCCTCGTCAGAGGATGAATGCAATCTATGAAGGTTCATAGAGGAAAGAAAACAGCTTACTTCTTAGGTTCACTAACTCAGTGTGCTGGAACAAAACAAAAAGAAAAAGGCTCTGCTCTCCCTCGCTTTATCACTCTAGGAACAAAAATTTGGACGTGAAGGAGGGGAGGGCAAGGGAGAAGATGAGAGGAAAGAGTTCTGGCTGAGCCATTTTTAAAAGAGGACAAAGCAAGCCAGCTCATGGGGAGAGACAGTGAGACAAAGCCTGCCACAATGCAAGGCCAAGCAATAAATGGAGCTGTACAAAGTTAATTCATTGTTGGGTGGAGCCCTCTGCAATCTGTATACACCAGCATATCACCGGCTTGGTGGTGGTGGAGTGTTACCTTGTGTTGTAAGATTTTGCAGAATTTCTTTGGGCAGGCTGCCAGAAATCCCATTAATTGGTCATGCCCTTTCTTCTCCACATATTTATGTCTCAGAATTCATCTAATTCTGTTTCCAAACTAGTAAAAGAAAAATTCTTGAAGGGCATTACACTAAATTTCATGCAGCTTTGCATTTTCTCTCTTGAAATCATTAAAATATCTGGAGAGCTTGTATATAAAGGACACCATTTCATTAATAACTTCAATTCATAAGAAAGTATTATACCCTCTTGAAGTTGTATGGGGGGGCAGGAGAAAATGTCTTAACAGAATATATAAACACTTTTTAGAAAGCATGGTTTGACTCACAGTTTCATGATCAATTTTACAGATAAATTGAACTTTGCTAATGTTTTGTCATATATCTATTTCTGTAACATTCTCTCTGGGAATGAGCACTTGTAAGACAAACTTTCAATGCACATATTCAACTTCATTCGCTGCATGAAGAGCCAACCAAGTACTTAAAATTGGCTGATTGTAATGGCCACATTGAAGCTAGAATTTTCTTTGAAAAATCTAAGTATGAAATCAGTGAATGAGCACATAAGGAAAGAGACTATCCAAATAGCCAGTAAGCATATGGAAAGGTTTCAAAATCATTAATCATCAAAGAAATTGACATTTAAGCCACAACAAAATACCTTTACCCACTCAACAGCATGGCTAAGTAAATTAACATTTGTTGTCAGCTTCTGAATCAAGGTGACTTTGTGAACCATAGGATTTCCATTGACTGATTTTTGGAAGTAGATTGCCAGGTCTTTCATCCTAGTCTGTCTTAATCTGGAAGCTCTACTGAAATCTATTTAGTGTTACGGCAACATGCAGCCTCCACTGAAAGTAGAGTGCTTCCTGCTCTTGAAGTGCCTTGGCTGGGAATCAAACCCTGGTCTCATGCATGGAAGGGGAGAATTGTACCACTAAACCATTATTACCCTTCTAATTGATAATAAAAGCTGAGATTTCCACATGTTGACTAGGATGGGGCAACTTGAACTATCACACACTGCTGGCACTCTGGCAGCATTTACCGAGGTTCAATGTATGTATACTCTACAGCTCAGTGATTCTATTTTAGATGTATACTCAATAGAAATTCTTACAAGTGTGACCAAAAAGATATATACAAGAATGTTTATCATAGTTCAAGCCTGGAAGCTAACCAAATGTACATTAACAAAGGATAGGCTGATACATTATTATAGCCATATACAGGAATGTATGCAGCTATAGCAGTTTTTAAGAAACTAATACTACATGCAAAAATATGTATAAATCTCACAAGTGTAATTTTAAGCAGAAAAAATCAGAATTAAGAAAACATTTTGTATAGGTCTATTCATGTAAAACTCACTGGTTGGCAAAACTAGTCTAAGATAGAAGTTAGGATAGTGGTTACCATTGGTGAGTATAAAGATTGGAAGGAGGCATTAAAGAGGCTTCAGGTGTAGTTTAATGTTCTAGTTCTTCATCTGGGTAGTGGTTACACAGGTGTGTTTACGCTGTAAAAAATCTATTGAGGTGTACACTTAGTATTTGTGCACTTATGAATACTTCAGTAAAAAGCATGCTTTAAAAAAGGCCTAAGGCAGATGATGTAATACCACTGTTTAAAACCATTCATTGTCTTTCCAATACACTGAGAGTAAAATCTAAATTCCTTAATATGGCCCAAAGGCATATGATCTACAAGGTATTACATCTAAATTTCCAAACACTTGTTGCCACTTTCTCTCTCTCTCCTTAAGTTACCGCATATGAATTACTCTGGGCTTCCATCAGTTTCTATAATATTATCTAACTCTTCTCAGTCTTAAGACTCATGAACTTTGTTTTTTCCCCTCGTAGAATGACTCATCACTAGTTGTTTGTATAACGTGCTTCCAATCATTCAACTCTCAGATTAACAATATCCCTTCACTGTGCGTCCCTTCACTGTGCTATCAAAAGTCCCTGTATTAGTTTCCTATTGCTGTTGTCACAAATTACCATACACTTGGTGACTTGAAACAACACATTTATTATCTTACAGTTCTGGAGATCAGAAGTCTAAAATGGGTCTCATTGTGCTAAAGTTAAATTATGAATAGGTCTGTGTTCTTTCTAGAGGTTCTAGAGAGGAACCCATTTCCTTGTCTTTTCCAACTTCTAAAGACCATATTTCTTGGCTCACGGCCCCTTCTATCTTCAAAGCCAGTAGAGTAGCATCTTTAGATCTCTCTCTGACTCTGACTCTCCTCCCTCCCTCTTCCACTTAGAAGGACCTTGGTGATTACACTGTGCCCACTAGGATAATCCAGAGTAATCTCGCCACCTCAAGGTCAATTGATTAGTAACTTTAATTCTCCCTTGCTGTGTAACAAAATGGTGATAGAAACAATAGCCAAGATGTTCCTTAGAAGGGAGGATGCAGAGACTTTGTGTATTTTGGACATATTTCCAGGATGGACCAATCCCTGAGAAGGACATCATAGTTGGTAAAGTAGAAGGTTGGTGAAAAGGAGGAAGATCCTCAAGAAGATGGATTTACAGAGTGGCTGCAAAAATGAGCTCAAACATCAATGATTATGAGGATAGTACAGAACTGGACAGTGTTTCATTCTGCTGTTTATAGAATTTCTGTGAGTTGGAACAGACTCGGCTATACCCAACAACAACAATGTAACAAAATACGTGCACACGTTCTGGGGATTTGGATGGGTACATCTCTGTTGTTGTTAGGTGCCATTGAGTCAGCTCCAACTCATAATGACTTATGTACAACAGAACTAAATACTGCCTTGTCCTGCATCATCTTCACACTGGGAACATGTCTTGGGGGGTACCATTATTCTACCTACAATACTCCTTTTCTTTTCTTTCTTTCTTTAGCACAGAAATGTAGTTGTTTCTTTAAAAGCACTAATCACAGATTTTAGTCATTTTAAATTCATTTACTTACTCACTGCCTGACTGCCCCACTCAAGTGTAAATTCTATGAGCACACAGACCAATGTGTCTTGTTTGCTACTGTTTCCTCAGTGCTTAGCATAGTGCCTGGCACACTTTGGGAGTTCAGTAAATATATTTGGAAAGAATAAATAAATTCTTATGACTTAGGCCTATGTTTTGATACTTAGCAGCTCCATCTGGCTTTTATCTTACCCTTTCATATTAATATGTACATGATGTTTTGGCAGAGGAGAGATTTCTGAGCAAACCACAGTGTAGATTTTCGAATTCTTCATCATGCTAAATCATGGGGGGAAATATGCCTATACATAAAGACCCATATGTGTCACACATGTGTCTTTATCTTTTATTGAATTTAAAAGGATAGTTTTAAAATTTCCTCCTCATGGAAAACAACATATCATAGGACTTATATGGCTGAATAAAAGATATTCTAGATGAAGAATTGAAATTCTTTGTTACAGTCATATGAGAAAAGATGTGGTACGTGAGGGGAAGTAAGTATGAGGTCCTAGGGGGAAGATGTAAAGAGAAGTGTCATGAGATAATTATTGTGTATCTCTGTTTTACTATCAAATCCAAAATTTAAAAAAAAAAAACACTTGTAATCCATTCATTCATTCAGCAAATATTTATTGAGTATCTATTAAGTACAAGGCACTCTACTAGGCTCTGGGGACACAAAATGAATAATAGAAAATCCCTCTTATTAAGGAACCTACAAATATGTACACAATATTATGTGAGGTAGTAACAAGTGTTATAAAGAAAAAAGGAGATTATGAGCAATCAATGGAAGTAATCGAATGGAGATTTGATATGTGTTATAAAAAAACAAAGCTGGATGTTGTATGGAGAGAAGGGAGACCAGTTAGAAGGCCATTGCAGTTATGTAGGCAGAAGATATGATAGTTTAAATTAGGGTGGTAGATGCTGGAGGTAAAAGGTAGCTGGATTTGGGATATATTTTAAAGATAAAATTGACATGATTTGGGTGAAGTGTTAACATAATAAAAGTAAGAAAGAATGTGGCTCAGTTTGTTTTGTGCCATTTACTGATTTGGGGAAAGTTGAGATTAGTTTTGGGATGAAAAATCAAGAATTTTATTTTGACATGTTAACTTTGAAATGCTTGTTAAACATCTAAGTTATGTTAAATGGGCAATTCAATATTTGGAATAGTCTGAGGACCTGGGGGTACTATTAGGTCTAAAATAGTAATTTTAGAATAAGTATTATGAAAACTATAATTAAAGCAATGAAATTACCTAGGGAATTAGGGTAGACAGAAGAGATGGACAATCTAGGGCACTTCAACATTTATAGGTCTAGAAAAAGGGGAGAACCCAGAAAAGGAGACTGAGAAGGAACACAAAAGAGAGGAAGTAGCCCCTGTGGTAGGAGGGAATCTAGAAAATAATGTGTCCTGAAAGTCATGTGAAGAAAGTGTTTCAAGAATGAGGAGGGAGACTCAGCAAAAAAATTACTAGAACTAGTAGAGAGGTTCAGCAAAGTGGCAAGATACAAGGTCAACATACAAAACTTAGTTTGATTCCTCTACATCAAGAAAGAGACCTCTGAAAAAGAAATAAAGAAAACAATACCATTTACAATAGCTACTAAAAGATAAAATGTTGAGGAATAAATCTTACCAGAGACACAAAGGACCTATGCAAAGAAAACTATAAAACACTACAACAAGAAACTACAAGGGATCTACATAAATAGAAGAACCTGCCTAGTTCATGGATAGGAAGACTGAATTTGTGAAAATGTCAATATTACCCAAAGCAATCTACATGTTCAATGCAATCCCGATCCAGATACCATGAACATTTTTTAAGGGTATGGAAAAACCAATTATTAACTTCATATGGGAAGGGAAGAGATCTCAGATAAGCAAAGCACTGCTGAAGAAGAAAAACAAAGTGGGAGGTGTCGCACTCCCGGATCTCAAAACCTACTATACAGCCACAGTAGTTAAAACAGCATGGTATTGGTACAATGGTAGACAGATAGACCAATGGAACAGTCAAAAACCCAGAAATAAATCCATCCACCTATGGACAGCTGATCTTTGATAAAGGACCAAAACCCATTAAATAGGGGAGACACACCCTCTTTAACAAATGGTGCTAGCAAAATTGGATATCCACCTGCAGAAAAAATGAAACAAGACCCATACCTCACCCCATACACAAAAACAAACTCAAGTTGGATTAAAGACTTAAAAGTAAAACCCCAAACTATAAAGTTCATCAAAGATAGAAAAGGAGCAAATCTAGGGACCCTAATTTATAGCATAAATAGACTTTTGAGCATAACCCTAAATGCACAGGCAATGGAAGAGAAACTAGATGATTGGAACCTTTTAAAAATTAAATTCTTATGCACATTTAAAGACTTCTCCAAAAGGGTAAAAAGAGAGCCTACAGAATAGGAGAAAATATTTGCCTATGATATATCTGACAAAGGACTTTCTCTGAAATTTATAGAAAACTTCAATACTTTAATGCCAAAAAGATAAACAATCCAATTCAAAAATGGGCAAGGGACATGAAGGGACACTTCAGTAAAGCAGATATGCTGGTGGCTAACAAACATATGAGGAAATGCTCACGATCATAAGCCATTAGAGAGATGCAAATCAAAACAACAAAGAGATATCATCTCACCCCGACAACAATAGCACAGTTTGACAAGACAGAAAATAACACATGCTGGCAAGATTGCAGAGAGACTGGAACTCTCATACACTGCTGGTGGGACTGCAAAATGGTACAACCACTGTGGAAAATGGTATGGTGTTTTCTTATAAAATTGAAAATAGAAATACCATTTGACTCAGCAATTCCATTACTAGGAATATATCCTAAAGAGGTGAGAGACAGACGTGAACAGATACAGGCACACTCATGTTCATCACAGCACAATTCACTGTAGCAAATAGATGGAAACAACCTAAATGTCCATCAACAGATGAATGGATGACCAAATATGGTACATTCACACAATGGAATACTATGCTACTGTGATAGTTGAAGATGTGTCAGCTTGGCTGGACTCCAGTTGTGAGTGGT
>NW_006921643.1:7169680-7172220 GCF_000298275.1 Orycteropus afer afer | reverse complement strand
TGCACCCACACACTCAATGGTAATACATCCCCTAAAGCAATAAACCATGGGACACCAAAGGACCAACATTCAAACTGAGGAAATGCAGGACAAACAGGAGTGCATAATTATGAGGGGCACAGGGGGAGTGTTGCAGGGTAGGGAAGGGAGGAGACTGGGTTAGCGTTGGACATGGTGAATGGGGAATGAAACTAAATGTACACGTGACTTTGAATGTAAAACAAGCTCTTAAAATAAAAAATAAAATAAAATAAATAAAAAGGCTTCAAATGGAAAGATGGAGGTCCCTTGTAAGCTGGTGTGAAATTTGAATATTAGTAGTATCCTCAGAACCCATCTAACTCCAAGAAGGATAATGACCAGCATCAACCCAAAGCTGATTCCCATGAGGTAAAGGTCAGACTTACCTTCACTATCCAACCTTTTCACCAATTCTGTCCTTCCCAAACCACTCTACTTCCCTGCTGGGTTCAATAATTAGTTGTAAAGGCCACACAATACTCACAGATCATAGTTAAGTGGGGGTTTATTAAGAATGTAACAGGGTACAACTCTAGATCATGATCAAGAGACTATAACTCAGGATCAGGCTCAGGAAGTATATAGGCCAAGTCTGGAAAACTCCTTCAAGAAGAGAGCACATCTCTTCCTTCTTCAGTGCAGGGCAGCTCTCTCAGCTTCTCTTGGCCATGCAAGGAAGCAGGCCATCTCTCAGCTAAGCATGCCCCCTCTTGGCCATGAAGACTTCCTCTCAGTTCCTTTATGACAGGCCTCCTTTTGGCCCCCTGAGGGCAGACTTCTCAGCTTCTTAGCCCTCTGAGCACAGGCTGCTTCCTGGCTTCCTGAAGACAGGCTCCTCTCAGCCCCCTCAGGACAGTCTCCTCTTGGCCCTGCTGTCTGTCACCACTGACTGTGCTGCGGGGCCCCTACCAAGCCTCTTGCTATCTTTAGTGTTACAGCCCTTGACTTTATAGCTCTTTTAGGAGGTCCCTTGCCTCCTGTCCTTTTACTTCTTCTCTCTTGCCTTTTCTCATTTTTGCTTCTTCCTTCTTCCTCTCTGAAAAACCTCTGTGGTATTGGCTGCATATATACACAAACTCTTTGTCAATTTCAAGACATGGCCCTCACTACAGGGCCACAAACTGACCAATCCCCTCTCAGTAGGTTACAGATATTTCATTTGCATAGTCTATAGAGCTCTGGTAGTGTAGTGTCTAAGGCACTTGACTGCTAATCAGAAGGCTGGCGGTTCAAACCCATCAGCCACTCCTTAGAAGGAAGATGGGGCAATCTACTTCCATAGTGATACTGCCTTGGAAACCCAAGGAGGGGTCGCTATGAGTCGGGTCTGACTTGACGGCACATAACAACAACAACATAGTCACTTCATCAGAGGCACTTATTGATTAAGTTAAAAAAAAATACAGCCTTCAGTATGGGTTGCACCTCAACATAAAGAAAACAAAAATCCTCACAACTGGATCGATAAGCAACATCATGATAAATGGTTGAAAAAAAAGAAAAGATTGACATTGTCAAGGATTTCATTTTATTCAGATCCACAATTGACATCCATGGAAGTAGCAGTCAAGAAATGAATGCATTGCATTGGGCAAATGTGTAACAAAAGACCTCTTTAAAGTGATAAAGAGCAAGGATACTACTTTGAAGACTAAGGTGCTTTGAAGACCCAAACCATGATAGTTTTAATAGCTTCATATGCATGTGAAAGCTAGACAGTGAATAAGAAAGACAGCAAAAGAATTAATGCATTTGAAGTGTGGTGTTGGTGAAGAATATTCAATATACTGTGGACTGCCTGAAGAACAAAAAAATCCATCTTGGAAGAAGTACAGCCAGAATGCTCTTTAGCTGGGAGAATAATCAGATTCCATCATTTGTACTTTGGTCCCAGCAGAAGGGACCAGTCCCTGGAGAAGAATATCATGCTTGGTGAAGTAGAGTTTCAGCAAAAAAGGGGAAGACGCTTAATGGGATAGATGGACACGGTAGTTGCAATGATTGGGAGGATGGCACAGGACCAGGCAGGATTTCGTTTTATTGTACATTAAGTTGCTATGAGCTGGAACCAACTCCAAAGTACCAAACAACAACATAATCATTTCATTTGCATGGTGTATTGACCAATCCCTGCAAGGTGCATAACAATCACAAGGCACGTTGCAGTTCAGGGCTAGACAAAAAGTACCAAACCATCAAGCTGTTCACAGCTCACCCAGGAAGTGTCAATTAATCTGGACAAAAGTATCAGATCCTTTGGAGTAGAAAACTAGGGCAAAGTAACTCCTCAGGGCTTAGGGGGAAAGTCTCTCAAGCTCTTTTTGCCAAGGAACTAAGGCAAAAAGCCACATAAAAGAATTTATTTCAACACATCTTGGCAAGAACAGATTTAATGAAATAGTGAAATAAAACCTGATCTATAGAAGACTCCAACACCTCAATAACAAAAAGACAAACAATCCAATTAAAAAATGGGCAGAAGACATGAATAGACACTTCACCAAGGAGGATATTCAAGC
>NW_006921643.1:7162518-7168610 GCF_000298275.1 Orycteropus afer afer | reverse complement strand
AAAAAACAAAAAACAAAAAACCTGATCTAATGTGACAATCCTTTATGAAAATATTATGTAGATTGGATTCCTTTAAAATAATGCTATTTTAAGTAGAGATTATATGAACTGGCAAGATTGATGGCCTATATTTATTGTTATTTTTAGGTGCCATCATGTTGATTTTTGACTCATAGTGACCCCATGTGACAGAGTAGAACTTCCCCATAGTGTTTTCTAGGCTGTAATCTTTACAGGAGCAGGCCTCCAAGTTTTTCTCCTGGAGCCACTTGGTGGATTTGAACCATCAACCTTTCAATTAGCAGCAGAGTGCTTAACCATCACACCACCAGGGCTCCTGATGATCTATATGCATGTAATAAATTAGTTAACCTCTAAATTCACAATTCCTTGATATTAGTCAATCAAAACATTTAGTTTATTTCATTATAATGAATGGTGGCCACCTGAGGGAACGACTGAATCATAATTTCTTCATAGCTCTGAAGATACCATTTTATTCTTTGCATATGATTTGCAATTTTAAATTCTTCCCTTCTTCTGAGGTAGTTATAGATCCTAAGTCTAGACCTCAAAGAAAAAAAATAAACTTCTTTTATAAAGAGCTCTTTGTTAAACTTCATATTTTATTTCAACAAATGGCTTTCAAAGCATTTTCCAAGAACACCATGTGATATGTTGATGTTTGCAAGCTAATTCTTTGTATTAATTTTGTCTATATTATAATAAGGCTGTTTTTCATGACTGCCATTGTGATCACCAGGCTTCCTAATCTTGCAAATTATCCATTCTACAGAACTCTAAAGTGTTTTCCTACTTGCCTCCCTAAAGAAGTTTGGGAATGGTTTAACTAAATAACCAGTGCCAGCTCTGTTCCACAGAAGTGTTAAATCAAGGGACTTCTTGTTGAAAGAATGTTTCATTTTACTGAACACTCACTCAACCACCACTATAATCATTTAGTTACTAAGCACTCCCTATAGGAGCCCTTGAGGAGTTCTGGTGGCACAGTGGTAAGGCACTAATTAAACATTGGCAGTTCAAACCCACAAGCCAATCTGCAGGAAAAAGATGAGGCAGTCTGCTTCCTTAAAGATTTACAGCCTTGGAAACACTATGGGGCAGTTCTACTCTGCCCTGTGGTGTTGCTATGAGTTGGAATTGACTCGATGGAAGTGATTTTTTTTTTTAAACAGAAGTTCTTGGTAAAGCAGAGGGTCAGCAAAAAGGGCAAGACCCTCAAGAAGATGGACTGACACAATGGGCTTAAACAAGGCAATAATTGTGAAGATGGTGCAGGACCAGGCAGTCTTTCATTCTGCTGCACATGGAGTCACTACAAGTCAGAACCAACTTGGCAACACCTGACAACAATGACAACAAAATGGGAGCCCTGTTGGCTCAGTGGTTAAATGCTCAGCTGATAATCAAAAGGTCAGTGGTTCAAAGACTTCTGGTAAGATGGAGGAATAGGCAGACAAGCTCCACAGGCCCTCTTCAACAAAGAAAAGAGAAACCAGTTGATAGAGATACAGAAGATAATCCTGGAGCCCTGAGCTTTGAAAGGAAGGATACAGAAGTGGATTAGGCACCAGCCAGTGGAAAAACCTGACTGAAAACCATTCCAGGGACCTAAGAATAGTCTGTGTTTGCCAAGGATGGTAGGGACATATGGGAGGCTGACAATGGGAAAGGAGACAGGTGGCGAGTGTATGAGTGCTGCCAGCTAGCAAGTAGAGGAACACTGCACGGTACCCTGCTTACATAGATGACATACAAATAAAACAAAGAAAACAAAAATTGTGGGCAAGTCACTCCAACATACAATCACCAATTAAATATAAACACAAAAATGTCACAATGCCTCGGATACAACAGAGTATCACAGTCCACAAAAAGAGGTGAGATAAAGCTGGAGAAACAAGGGACCAGGATACAGACCCTAAACACATCCCTGAGGAAGACACAGCACTGGAACTCCCTGATAAGGAATTCAAAAGAACTATATTTAGGCACCTTCAACAAATTGAGAGACAGATCAAGGAAAACACTGATAAAATTGAAGAAAGCACAGAGAAAACCCTAGAACAATTTCAAAAGACAATACAAGAACAAAATGACAAAATAAATGAAAAATTAGATATGTTACAAAATCTACAGACAGAAATCCAGAAGATTAATACTAAATTTTCAGAAATAGATAACACATTGAACAGGCAAAGGAGTAGAATTGAATCAATGGAAGACAGAATTAGTGAGATTGAAGGCAAATACCTCAATACTTCTTTGGAATGGAAACAATCAGAAAAAAAGATCAAAACAAAATGAAGAAAGCCTAAGGTTCATGTGGGATACTATCAAAAGGAATAACCTATGTGTAACTGGAATTCCAGAACAGGAAGAAACAAATAAAACCACAGAGAAAATTGTCAAAGATTTGTGGGAAGATAATTCTCCTGGTATGATGAAAGATGAGAATATATGCATTCAAGAAGTCCAATGAACCCCAAACAAGATAGACCCCAAAAGGAAATAACCAAGATATATCATCATCAAACTCACCAAAACCCAAAACAAAGACAGAAACCTGAAAGTAGCATGGGAAAAAGAAAAGTTACCTATAAGGGGCCACCAATAATAAGAAGCTCGGATTTTCTTAGTAGAAACCATGCAGGCGAGAAGGCAATGGGATGGTATATACAAAACCCTGAAAGAAAAAAATTTCCAACCAAGAATTATGTACCCAGCAAAATTGTCCCTCAAATATGATGGTGAAATTAGGACATTTTTAGATAAGCAGAAATTAAGGGAATTTGTTAAAACTATACTAACCTTACCAGAGATGTTAAAGGGAGCCTTTGGACAGAGAAGCAACAACAGGAAACAACAACTGACCATCAACACACATGATGACATAACCCAGAAAGTATGGAAGTATCCAAAGTAAATAAGCCTACAAGATTGTAAACAGGGAATCAGAGACACCAACTGACAAATGAGGACAACTACAAACCAAAAAGAGGGAAAAAACTGTTTTGTCACAGAACTTCTAGATGGTAGGGAAGTCAAGACAACTACAAGATAGAACAGACTGTTCTAAACTTGGGCAGAAAACTATAAATCACAGGGTAACCTCAAAGAAAAATGATAAGCCTTCACATCAAAATCAAAAAGAGGACCAGCACAAATATTTAGCAAATACTAAAACAACAGCAATGAAGGAAGTGATAATATGATTCATAAACAAAATGAGCTCAGCACAGAAAATTATATGGAACAAAGAAATCAACACTATAAGAAAGCACATAACAAAATGACAGCAACAAATTCATACTTGTCGATAATTACGTATCTGGCAAGGGACTTATCTCTAAGATTTATAGAAAACCCCAACACCTCAACACAAAGGAATTAACAATCCAATTGAAAAATTGGCAGAAGAATGAATAGACACTTCACCAATGTGAATTTTCAGGTGGCTAGCAAACACATGAAGAGATGCTCACAACCATTGGTCAGCAGAGAGATGCAAATCAAAACAACGAGATGCCATCTCACCCCAGCACTGATGGCAAGGTTCAACGAGACAGAAATAACAAATGCTGGCGGGGATGTGGAGAGATTGGGACTCTCATACACTACTGGTGGGACTGTGAAGTGATACAACCACTGTGGAAAGCAGTATGGCGATTCCTTGTTGTTATTTGTTGTTAAGTGCGTCAAGTCGTTTCCGACTCATACCGACCCCATGCACGGCAGAACGAAACACTGCCTGATCCCGCGCCAGCCCCACAATCCCTGCTATACTTGAGCCATCATCGCAGCCACCCTGTCAATCCATCTCGTTGAAGGCGATTCCTTAGAAAGCTGGAATAAGAGATACCATTTGATCCAGCAATCCCATTACTGGGTATATATCCTAGAGAGGTGAGAGCCAGGACAGGAACAGATATATGCACACTCATGTTCATTACAGCACTATTTACAATTTACAATAGCAAAAAGATGGAAACAACCTATGTGCCCATCAATGGAAGAGTGGATGACCAAACTATGGTACATGCACATGATGGAATGCTATGCAGCACTAAAGAATAATGTAGCGTCTACAAAACACCACATAATGTGGATGAACTTGGAGGACATTATGCTGAGTGAAATAATCACAGAAGAACAAATATAGCATTAGTTCATTATTGTAAAAAGTCAAGGCAAGGTTTATATATGGAAGGAAGCTTTCTTTGTCAGTTGCCAAGAGTGGGTGGGGAGGGTAGGGAACATTGCAAAAAAAAAAAAAAAAAATGCATTGACCTATGTCACTTTAGTTTTATGTTTTTCACTTTACATAAATTATATTTCAATAAAATGCATTAAAAAAAGTCAGTGGTTCAAACACACCAGCCACATGACAGGAGAAAGATGTGGCAGTCTGTTTCTATAAAGATCACAGCCTTGGAAACCTTATAGAGCAGTTCTACTCTGTCTTACAGGGTTGCTAAGAGTCAGGATCTACTCAATTGCAACAAGCGTGGTTTGGAGTGTGTTTGGCCTATCCTGTGGTCAGAAAATATAATGTTAAATGAACACTATTCCTGCCTCACAAGACTTGGCTCCTAATGAATAAGACAGACAATTAAGTTGTTATAATAAGTATGATTCAGGCCACCATATAAAGAATATAGGATAAGAGAAGAATTCAAAACTGCAGGTGGGAAATGGGGATTAGGAAATGCTGCCTCTCAAAGATGAGAAGTTAACTAAAGAGCAAGGATAACAATGAACTAGTAATAGGGAAAAGAATGTAAAAATGTTCAGAGGTGATGCAAGAATAGTGCACTTGAAGAACACTGTCAGTGAGAAAGGGTATAAACTTAATAAAGTTTATCATTACTTTTTTGTAGAGAAAAAATTAGCTAATTCAGATTAGCAAAGAAAGAAATCACCATCAATAGTTACTCAATTTTATTAATATTTTTAAAGTTCTTTTCAGATAATTTTAGGAACATTTTTAGAAGTATTATTCTCTAACTCTTCCAAGATTGACTAACATGCCAATTGTTGATTAATTCACTCTCATAAGCCCTGGGAAATCCCTGTACAAATTAAACACTTCTATCCTGATTCCAGAATGATAATCATGATAAATACAATAATTTATCAATAGATATTTAATAAGTGATTATCTCTGTATGCTCTGAATAAGACACTAAAAGAAATACAACTTATTTCTGATCTTTAATAGACTAAAGATAACACCTAATCTCTGATTCCTTCTTTCACTATTCCTAGAGATCTGGGTGGGGAAGAAATAAATGAATATAGGTCACTAGATGTTCCATGAAGAGCTAAGATTATAATATTTTTGTCTGTGAGAAACTTATTATGGCTTTCCTTTTACATATAAGGAAACTGAGGCCCAGAGAAGGCGGATGTCTTAGCCAATAAAATATTGCAAGTGAGCAAAAAATCATTCTGGAAACCAGATTCTGACACATCTAGTACTTTTCTCATTAGAACAGACTATCTTTGCCCTTCTTCAAAGTGCTTTTGGTCTTTAAAAGTTTGAGAACCCTATTTTAGAAACCCATTCATTTTTCAGTTTACAAATATGTTGAAGGTCTATGATATTTTAGGATTGTTCTAGGGACATAGCAGTGAGTAAATAGACAAAAATTCCTGCCCACTTGGAATCCAGAGAGATAATCAGGCTACCCACGATACCAGTTCACTCTGAAGATATTTACAGGACAAGATATGTTTGATCTTCAGGTGTGTGTGCACGTGTCTGTGTGTGTAGTCACATGTGTGTAATCTGTTTAATTTAAAGTTGGGTGTATTGAGATAATTTCCATACAGTAAATTCATTCTTTTAAAGTGTACAGTTTGATGAATTTTGACAAGCATATGTAGTCAGTGAACCATCACCACAATCAAGATATAGAATACTGGAGTTCCGGCAAGATGGTGGACTAGGCACAAGGACTGCAGAGACGCTCTTCAACAAAGAAAAGGGAAACCAATTAACACAGACACAGAAGATAATCTTGGACCCCTGAGCCTTGAAGGGAAGGATACAAAAGTGGACTAAACCC
>NW_006921643.1:7152440-7158463 GCF_000298275.1 Orycteropus afer afer | reverse complement strand
AGATTACTTCCATTACTCCAAAAAAAAAAAAAAAATTCCTTTACGTCAGTGTAACCTTGCCCGTGCCCCACAGCTCTTGCAATTGGTAGCTTTCCACAATAATATTGTGCCTTTTTTGAAATCAGGACTTGCACACAGGAGACAACAAGAGTACATCGGTTATTATGAGATTTGGACCATGGAGCATGTGCAGAAAACTTCAGCTTTGTGTTAAAATGACCAAGTGACACATCTCCTGTGAAAACTCCCCCTCAGATCATGCTAAGGCCACCATTTTTAGAACATGTGCAAATTAGGGTGATTATCACAAATTAGGGTGGTGCAAGTGCATACCACTGTATGCGTTTGCACTACCCTAAAAATTCCTATGTATCAGATTTTTTAGAATTTAAATGAATATCTATAACTCCCCTTTTCAAACCCCATAAAACTGTAACTCACATTTACTTTGGGGAGTCAGCTCTGAGGAAATTTCTTCCTGGCTGCTTACCTAGTACAACATAATAAATCTACTTTTACTTTGTCAAAGATGGGTGTCCAGAGATTGGATTCTGTGTGCCCCAGACAGCGACCCTCCTTGGGGTTATATCCAATTACATCTTTTTTTTTTAAAAAAAAACCAACCCTATCCCACCTCCAGACCCTGCAAATCACTGATCTCATTTTTGCCCTGGTATAAATAGAATCACACAGTATGTAGCCTTTGATGCAGAGCTTCTTTGATTTAGCACAATGCTTTTGAGATTAATCCCTGTTTTTACATGTATCAGCAGTTAGTTCCTATCCATTTGTTTCCATTTTTGGTAATTGACATCCAGTTTTCATATCTGCATTTATTAGAGGGAGAAGGTGAAAATGATTTAGAATCAACTAAGGTGGGAAGTCTATTAGGAGATTCTCTCCCATTAAAGAAAAACCCTGAAAGTGATACACCTCAGTGTTAAGTGAAGTAGATAGAGCTTCTGCCACAGGGACTGAAATAAAAATGGACTGTCCCAAACACTGTTTTGAATGGGCAGTGGCAGCAGGAGAGTGAGAGGGGTAGGAATTACCCCTAGGAATTTGGATTCACAGTCTAGCCTTTGTGTAGTTTTGTGGCTTGAATTCATTGAACCTGGAAAGTTGAAAATAACATCTCAAGTCGAGAGTATAACTTTATACTGATCTCAAACTGGTAGTGCCCCTAGAGCCTGGAAGAGGTAAATACAAATTATATTGTATTGTTATTTGTATGTTGTTGCTATTTGTATGTATGTTGTTGTTATGTGCTGTCGGGTCAGACCCGACTCACAGCGACCCCTCCTTGGGTTTCCAAGGCGGTATCTCTACAGAAGTAGATTGCCCAACCTTTCATACATATCATTATTCCAAGCTTCAAATGATTTCCAAATAAAGAATTACATGGAAAGTGAACAACTCACATTGAAATTAAACAAGGAAGCAAGATACTAGGAATGAGAATGTGTGATATAGAATCAGCTGAAGTAGACATGCAATCCACCACTCATCTGTCAGTTTGTTGTACTGTGGTGGCTTGCATGTTGCTGTGAGGCTGGAGGCTATGCCACTAGTATTTCAAATGCCAGCAGGGTCACCCATGGTGGACAGGTTTCAGTGGAGCTTCCAGACTAAGACACACTCAGAAGAAGGAAGGGGCCACCCACTTCCCAAAGAATTGGCCAATGAAAACTTTATGAATAGTAGTGAAAAACTGTCTAATATGTTACTGGAAAACTTTATGAATAGCCTTGAGACATTGTCTGATATAGTGCCAGAAGATGAGCCCCTCAGGTCAGAAGGTACTCAAAACCTGCTTCCTCAAAGTAGAGTGGGCTGTAATGACACAGATGGAGTAAAGCTTTTGGGACCTCCATTTGCTAATGCCACAAGACTCAAAATGGGAAGAAACAGTTGCAAACATCCATTAATAATCAGAATGTAGAATGTATGGAGTATGAATGTTGGAAAAATCAGAAATTGAAAAAATTAAGCGGAATGCATAAAGATCAGTATTTTAGGCATTAGTGACCTGAAATGGACTGGTATTGGCCATTTTGAATCAGACAATCATATGAACTACTATTTGTCTTCAATGACAAATTGAAGAGAAAAGGCACTGCATTCACGGACACAAAGAATGTTTCAAGATCTATCCTGAAGTGCAGTGCTGTCAGTGATAGGATAATATCCATACACCTATAAGGAAGACCAGTTAATACTACTATTATTCAAATTTATACACCAACCACAAAAGCCAAAGATGAAGAAACTGAGGATTTTTTTTACCAATTTTTGCAGTGTGAAATTGACCAAACATACAATCAAGATGTATTGATTATTACTGGTGATTGGAATGTGGAAGTTGGAAACAAAGACAAATCAGTTAGAAAATATGGCCTTGGTGATAGAAATGATGCCAGAGATCATATGGTAGACTTTTGCAAGACCAGTGACTTATTCATTAAAAATACCCTTTTTCAACAATATAAATGGTGGTTATTCATGTGGACCTCACCAGATGGAATATACAGGAATCAGATCGACTAAATCTGTGGAAAGAGGCAATGGAGAAGCTCAATGCCTTCAGCCAAAACAAGGCTAGGAGGTGACTTTGGAACAGACTATCAACTGCTCATGTGCAAGTTCAAGATAAAGCTGAAGAAAAATTTTAAAAAAGCACATGAGAACCAAAATATGACCTCGATTATATGCAACCTGAATTTAGAGACCACCTAAAGAAGAACAGATTTGACACATTGAACACTAATGACTGAAAACCAGACAAGTTGTGGGATAACATCAAGAATATCATACATGAAGAAAGCAAAACATCATTAAAATGACAGAAAAGGAAGAAAAGACCAAAATGGATGTCAGAAGAGACTCTGAAACTTGCTCTTGAATCGAGTAGCTAAAGCTAATGGAAGAAATGACAAGATAAAAGAGCTGAACAGAAGATTTCAAAGAGCAGCTCGAAAAGATAAAGTCAATTATTAAAATGAAATGTGTGAAGATCTGGAATTAGAAAACCAAAAGAGAAGAACATGGTCAGCATTTATCAAGCTGAAAGAACTGAAGAAAAAAATCAGGCCTCGAGTTGCAATATTGAATGAGGCAGGAAGCATCAAAAGAAGTTGGAAGGAATACACAGAGTCACTGTACCAAAAAGAATTGGTCAGTGTTCAATTATTTCAGAGATGGCATATGATCTAAAAACCAATGGTATGAAGGACACAGTCCCAGCTGCACTGAAGGAATTGGTAAAGAACAAAGCTCCAGAAACTGATGGAATTCCCACTGAGATGTTTCAATAAATAGGTGCTGTGTGAGTATGTGTATGTGAGTATGTGGAGGCACATACTCATTTATGCCTGGTAATTTGGAAGACAGCCACCTGGCAAACTGACTGGAAGAGATCCATATTTGTACTAATTCCAAAAGAAGGTGATCCAACAGAATGTGGAAATTATTAAACAATATCATTAATATCACATGCAAGTAAAATTTTGTTGAAGATAATTGAAAAATGGTTGCAATAGTATATTGATAGGGACCTTCCAGAAATGCAAGCTAGATTCAGAAGAGGATGTAGAATGAAGGATGTCATTGTGGATGTTGGATGGATCTTGGCTGAGAGCAAATAATACCAGAAAGATATTTACTTGTGTTTTATTGACTATGCAAAAGCATTAGACTGTGTGGATAATAACAAATTATGGATAACATTGAGAAGAATAGGAATTCCAGAACACTTAGTTGTGCTCATGAGGAAGCTGTACACGGACCAGGAGACTGTCATTCACATGGAACAAGGGGAAATGCAGGAAGGTTGTGCATCAAGGTTGTATCTTTTCACCATACCTATTCATTCTATATGCTGAGCAAATAACCTGAGAAGCTGGACTATACAAAGAAGAACACGGCACCAGGATTGGAGGAAGACTCATTGACAACCCGTGATATGCAAATGACACAAACTTGCTTGCTTAAAGTGAAGATGACTTAAAGCACTTACTGATGAAGATTAAAGACTACAGTCTGCAGTATGGATTATGCTTCAACATAAAGAAAATGAAAATCCTTACAACTGAACCAATAAGCAACATCATGATAAATGGAGAAAAGATTGCAGTTGTCGAAGATTCCATATTACTTGGATCCACAATCAACACCCATGGAAACAGCAGTCCAGAAATCAGACAATGTATTGTACTGGGAAAATGTGCTGCAAAAGACTTATTTAAAATGTTGAAGAGCAAAGATGTCTCTTTGAAGACAAAGGTGTACCTAGTTCAAGCCATGGTATTTTCAATAGCCTCATATGCATGTGAAAGCTAGACAACGAACAAGGAAGACTGAAGAAGAGTTGATGCCTTTGAATTGTGATGTTCACAAAGAGTATTGGAAATGCCGTGGACTGCTACAAGAACAAATAAATCTGTCCTGGAAGAAGTTCAGCTGGAATGCTTCTTGGAAGTGAGAATGGCCAGAGTTTGTCTCACCTACTTTGGTCATGTTGTCAGAAGGGACCATTCTCTGGAGAAGTATATAGTTTTTGGTAAAGTGGTGGGTTAGCAAAAAAAGGAGGGGACCCCCACCAAGATGGATTGACATAGTGGCTTCAACAATGGGCTCAAGTATAGCAAAGATTGTGAGGATGGTGCATGACTGGGCAGTGTTTCATTATGTGGTACATAGGTTTGCTATGAGTTGGAGCCAATTTGATAGCATGTAAAAACAACAGACATTCAGTGATTTCAGATAATGGCATTATCAGACACATACTATAAAATGATTATATGTAATATATTTAAAGAAATAGAAATTCGAAAATAACTGGCAAGAACAACCAAAAACAAAACAAAACAAAAAACCCATGAAGAATGACCAAGCAGATTTGGCAAAGAAAAAATAGAGCTTCTAGAAATGTGAAAATGTAATAAATAAAAGTAGTTTTAACTCACCAGGTATAGTCTCAGGGGACATCTAGGTCAATTGGCAAAACACAGTTTATAATGTTCTACATCCTAGTCTGGTGAGTAAAGTCTGGAATCTTAAAAGCTTGTGAGTGGCCGTCTAAGAATCAATAAGGAAAACAAAGACTCAAGGAAGCAATTAATACAAAAGACTAATTAGAACCACTAGAACCACAGTAAAGGCCCACTTCTAACCTGAGACCTAAATGAAGAACTATATGGTGGCCAGCTACCACTACTAACTACTTTAACCAAGATCACATTAGAAGGGTCCAGTTAGAATAGGTAAAAAAATGTAAAATAAACAAACAAACAGACAGACTTACCGGTCTGAAAGACACAAGAGGAACCCCCTAAGACTATTGCCCTGAGACGGCCTTTTAACTTGAAACTGAAGACATTCCTAGAAGCCACCTTTCAGGCAAACAATAGTTGGGACTATAAAATAATAATAATAATAATAATAACATCCATCAGGAATGTGCTTCTTAGAACAATTAACTATATGAGACCAAAAGAGAAACATTTTTCCAAAACCAAAGATGAGAAAACAGGGAGGGATTGGGAAACTATGAATGGAAATGGGGGACCCAGGGAAGACATAGGGAGAGTGCTGATGCGTTGCAACTAATGTCACAGAACAATTTGTGTATGGAGGATTGGTTGGAAAACTAATTTACTATGTAAACTTTTACCTAAAGTATGATAAAATGTTAAATAAATAAATAAAACTGAATGGGTAGATTTAACAACATACTAGACATAGATGAAAAAAGAGTAATGGACTGCAAGAGAGAATATAGCAAATAGAGAAAAGAGTTAAAGATTTTGAAAGAGAGTTTAAGAGATATGGAGGCAAAGTGAAAAGGCATACACAGACCTAATTGGAGTCCAAGAAGGAGAAAAGAGGGGTGGAAGCAATATTGGAAGAGAAAATTAATTAGAACTTTCGATAACACCAAGCCACATATTCAAGAAACCAAATTAATTTCATATATATATATATATATGTGTGTGTGTGTGTGTATATATATATATATATATATA
>NW_006921643.1:7151156-7152185 GCF_000298275.1 Orycteropus afer afer | reverse complement strand
TTCCCACATCACAGTGAAATTGAAGAACACTCTGGTAGCGTAGTGCCTAAGGCACTTGACTGCTAACCAGAAGGCTGGTGGTTCAAACCCACCAGCCCCTCCTCAGAAGGAAGATGGGGCAATCTACTTCTGTAGTGATACTGCCTCGGAAACCCAAGGAGGGATCGCTATGAGTTGGGTCCGACTCCACAGCACATAACAACAAAGATGAATAGAATATACATATAAAAGACAAATTGTTGTGAAGGCCATCCACAATACAAGATGGGTGCTGCCCACATAGGACTCGGGTTGAGAACCAGGGTACCATACTGAGTAAGTGACCTGGGCCAAGAAAAAACACACTGAACACCTGACATCATGGTAGTATCAATTGAAACCCACTAACTAGTACAAAAACAATGCTATTTATCATGTTGTTGTATGAGACATATTTTTTCCTGGCTTTTCTGCATGGATCCTTGCATATCAGTACTAAGTATATAAACCCATACCCTGCACTACCCTGCACAGACCTCTACCTGGGTGAGTTTGGGTGTGTAGCTGTTCCTTGTGGGAACCTTGGTGCTGATCTCTGCCTATAAATTCCCTAATAAAGCCAGATCTGATCAATTTGGATTTTACCATCTCTTTATTTGGAATCTGATCTGTGCCCCTCAGTGCCACTACCAACGCTAGTGTGGTAAAGTACAACAATTATTTTTTTAAGTAGTGACAAACTTAGCAGCAACTATAAAAGCCAGAAAACAATGGAATATTACTGTCAACATTCTGATATAAAATTACAGTTAACTTAGATTTCTATGCCTAATGTAAATATTCTCTCAAAACCAAATATGAAATATATACTTTTTTTTTTAAAGGGGGAACAGGTTTGCTGGTCTGATAGAGCCTGTTGGAACCACTGAGACTGTGGCCCCTAGTTGCCCTTCAGGTCTGGAATTGAACCACTCCTATGGCTTCCAGCCAAACAAAAGACAGGCATATGAGTTGAACATTTATTTGAGGTAGATACATACCTTGGAGAGA
>NW_006921643.1:7135877-7150791 GCF_000298275.1 Orycteropus afer afer | reverse complement strand
CCTTCCTTCCGAGGAGTGGCTGGTGGGTTTGAACCGCCAGCCTTCTGGTTAGCAGTCAAGTGCCTTAGCCACTATGCTACCAGAGCTCCCAATAAACCATATAGTAAAGCAATTAATTATACTTTGTTGTTGTTGTTACGTGCTGTCGAGTTGGACCCGACTCATAGTGACCCCTCCTTGGGTTTCCGAGGCAGCCTCACTACGAACGTAGACTGCCCCATCTTCCTTCCGAGGAGTGGCTGTTGGGTTTGAACCGCCAGCCTTCTGGTTAGCAGTCAAGTGCCTTAGGCATTGATTTCTGTTAGAAGGCAAATATATGACTGACATTAATTTGCTCCCTTGCCTTGGCATCCATTAATTCCTCCTAGTTGGCCTTTCAGAAGTCCCTGGGTGGCCCAAATGATTAAGTGCTCTGCTACTAACTGAAGAGTTGGTGGTTTGAGTCCATCCACGAGTGCCTCGGAAGAAAGTCCTGGAGATCTGCTTCCAAAAGGTCACAATCATTTAGAATCCTATGGAGTCCTACTCTGAAACACATGGGGTTGCCATGCGTCAAAATCAACTCCACGGCAGCTAGTTTAGTTGGCCTTTCACCTAGTTTCTGACATGACCAATCCTATCTTTTTCTTTCTCTCAACAGTTGTGGGCTCTAACTGGCTCTCTTGGCCATGCTCCATAGTTTCCCATGATAAGAACCTGTTACTAACTTGTAACACAGTCTCAACAGCCATAGTTATTGTTTGCCCCTCTTGGCCATGTCTCATATGATTCCTCATGATAAAAATGTCTGCTTTTTCCTGTGCTAACACATTTGTTGTTGTTACACAATTCAATTCAATCCACAACATAAGTGAACTAAATGCTTCAGTTGATGACTAAATGACTTGTTGATGCATGAAGTCATCTCTGACTCATAGCAACATTATGTATAACAGAACGAAACTCTGCCCAGTCCTGTGCCAACCTCATGATCCCTACGATACCTGACTCCATTGCTGTAGCCACAGTGTCAATCCATCTTGTTGAGAGCCTTCCCCTCTTGCTGGCCCTCCACTTTACCAAGCATGACATCCTTTTCCAGAGAATGGTTCCTTCTGACAACATGACCAAAGTAGGTGAGACTAAGTCTGGCCATACTCACTTTCAAGTAGCATTCCAGCTGCATTTCTTCCAGGACAGATTTGTCTAACACACTAGAAACTTTTAAACTGACTGATAAGACTTCAGCACACTCTAACCCCAATATCCTACCCCGTTTACAATCATAAACTCTCTCCTACAATTCTAGCCTGTTGTTGCCTTGTCCCCCTGTGTGACTCTGGATGGAAGTAAGCAGTAGTTTCCTCTCTGGGACCTGTGAGTACTAACTTCTATTTGCTTTCTGGCCTTCCTGGGTGAATCTCACTTCCTTGTCCCATGCCTGACAGACCATCCAAGACACCCACAGACCCCCTTTAGGTCAAGTGTAAGACAATCTCTTATAGAAGATGTGAGAAGCAAGAAAGAATAAAGAGATCAGAAAAAAGAAAATAAGTGAATAAATCTAACAACAACATAATAATAATGCTGGGGTGCCTTATAGAAAAAAAGTCAAAATTAAGACTAAAACAATAACAACTAAATTGCTATGGAGGTGCATTAATTTAAAATGTCTAAGACCTTATTTAATTCAGGAGGGAAAATATTTATTGATTTTAAGCATTGATAAGTTAGATATACATGCTGTGATTACTAGAGTAACCACTAAAATAATAGAAATAGAGCTTATATGTCCCAAACTACTAGAGGGAAAATTTGAATGAGAAAAAAATAACCAACAAATTATACACACACACACACACACAAGACAAGAAAGAAAACAGGTGGAAAATGAGAAAACATAAAATAGAATAGAAATTTAAATTCAAATAAGTAATTAAATCCAAAATGAAATTCCAGTAAATATAAATTGTCTTAGCTAGTCCTGCTATAACAGCAATACAAGTGAGTGGTTTCAAAGAGCAGAAATTTATTTTCTCACAATTCAGGAGGCTGGAAGTCCAAGTTCAGTGACTGGCTGTAGGCGAAGGTCTTTTCTTATCTCTTTCAGCTTCTAGGAGCCGGCAATCCTTAGCGTTCTGGGCTTCTAGACCCATCTGCCTCCTTCGTCCGACTGTCAGATAGTGGAGATAGTGTTTCTGTCTTCTCCCTGTGACTGCTTGCTTGTCTGTCTAATTTGCTCTTTTTACGTCTCAAAGTGAATTAGGTTTAAAACACAGCCTACAGTGATACGGTCTCATTAATGTAGCAAAGGCAATCTTATTCCAAATAAGATTACATCCACAGGTATGGGAGCTAGGATTCCAGCATGTATTTTGGGAGGGACACATTTCAATCCATAACATAAGTGAACTAAATGCTTCTAGTAAACCCAAAGATTGTAAGACAAAACAAAGACTGAGTTACTATTGGATCACAATGATATGCTATAGGAGACTTAGTTTTTTTTTCTCATCTACTCAGCAGAATAAGGGATTCATGGAGATTAGATCCTTGAGAAGAAATAAAGAAGCATTTTCCTAATATATATAAATATGTAAATTTGAAACCCTTCTACAACACATGCATAAATTTTCTTTATATTATATTGGCATAATTTAGAATAAATAATCAGTGAGGCTATGTTTGACATTCATTCTTCCAGCTCTCCATTAGCCTCATTCCCTACATAACTATAGAAAATAATTGTGGCATACATATGAATGGGAACAATTACAGATATGTTCTGCATTGCCTTCTAAATCACCTCAGAGAGATACGATTATGGTCACTATTGTTCTGGTAATATATTAATTAAATTCAGAATTCTGATAATAGTGAATGGTATGTAGGTATGGTTACTTGCTCCTATTAACTTCTGATAACCAATTTTTCTTAGGCATGCTGGATTTGATTTTATGATTGATGAAAAACCAGTTATCTACTTTGTTAGCCATAGAATTATTATTATTATTATTATTTAGCCATAGAATTCTTAAGTGGAAATTTATTAACTATTACTTTTTCATGACACAAAAACTTCAACTGAAAATTTGAGAATACCTTCCCAAAGTCTTGGAAATTAGGAATTTCTTATATTAGAATGTACTTGTTGTTGTTGTTGTTATGTGCTGTTGAGTTGGATAGCAACCCCTCCTTGGGTTTCCGAGGCAGTATCACTATGGAAATAGATTGCCCCATCTTCCTTCCGAGGAGTGGCTGGTGGGTTTGAACTGCCAGCCTTCTGGTTAACAGTCAAGTGCCTTAGGCACTATGCTACCAGAGCTCCTAGAATGTACTTAGGTGGAGTGAACTCATCTATTATACCTCATGGCAACAGTGTAGGGCTGTTGCTAACAACAAAGATAACATCTCCATCTTTTCAGAATACAACTTTTCTGTTACCAAATATAACAAAAAGCCAGGGAAATCTTGCCTTCATAGAGCTTATAGTCTTGAGGGAGTGAAGGAGGGAAAATAAAGAAAGTAAATAATAGGTTAGATGATGAAAATTCTAAGAAGAAAAATCAAATAGGGAATATGATTAGGAACTTTAACAGTGGAGAAGGCCACACAGGAAAGGTGTAAAAGCCAGAACAAGGTGAAAAAGCAAGAGATGTGGTTATTGGAGAAGAGCATTGCAGATAAAGAACAATAAATGCAAAGATCCTCTGACAGAAGCATGTCAGGAAAGTTTAGAAAACATCAAAGAGGTCAGAGTAGCTGGATGAAAATGAATAAGGGTGTTTTTTAAGGGTAGAATAATAGGAGATAAGAGATGAGAAGGGAATACCTTGTGTAGTACCAGGTAGGCCATTATCACATCTTCAGCTTTTACTCGAGAGAGGTGGAAAGATGTCAAGAGATTTTAAATTGAGGAGTGCCCACACTTGACTTGTTTTTAAAAACCTGATTGCTAGAACTACTGTGCCAAGAATAGACTATAGAGGGAAGAGAAAGGCATGGAGAACAGTTAGGAGGCTATAGCAATAATTAGGTTAAAAAAATTATAGTATCTTGGACCAGGGTAGTAATAGTGTTAGTGATTAGAACTGATTGGATTCTGGGTAAATTTTGAAAATAAAGACCACAGGATATAATGATGGATTAGACGTGGTAAAGAGAGAGCAAAAAGTCAAAGATAACTCTGTGGAATTTGGCCTAAGCCACTGGAAGTATATAGTTACCTTTAACTATGATAGGGAACACTATAGAAAGAGAAGATTTGGAGGGGGTAGGGAGATCAAGAATTTTCTATTGGAAATACTAAATGTGAGATTACAGACAACCACATAGATATCTTGATAATATCTTGTAATTGGATATACAATTCAAGAAAGATTTTGGAACTGAAGAAGAAATTTGGAAGTAGTCAATGAATAGGTGCTCTATAAATCTACAAGACTAAATGAAATACGCAAGGAAGTTAGAAGAGATAAAAGGGGTGATAGGTATAAGAACCAATCCTTGTAGCACTCCAACATTAAGAGGTTGTGGTTATGAAGAGGGAGTGACACCAAGAAGTCTCAGGAGAACCAATGATGCAAGAGGAAAAACAGTGATGTGTAAAAACAAAGTGAAGAAAGTATTTCAAGGAGGAAGGGGAGATTAACCGTGTCAAATGCTGCTAAAACACTAAGTAACATGAAAGCCAAGAACTGAAATGAGCAATTTTGGTGGAAGGGTCAGGATGAAAGCATGATTTCAGTGGGCTCAAGAGAGAATGGAACATTTCCTTATTACCAATGATATTAGTGCTGTAATCATGCATTATTAAACCATTTTGTATAATGTAGGATAGGAAAGAAATGAGTAAATACATCAATGCTTTTGGGAACCAAGATTTTCACCGGGGGAGAAGGGAGGTACAAATATTCGATGGGAAAATATAAAGAAGAACTCTATGTCATTGGGTTTTAATTGAAAGTATTTGAAAACTTTCAGATTAAAGGGGTTATGAACCAGACTCATTCTTAAGTCTGTCTGTAAGTCAGATTTGTGGATAAGTTGGGAGCTCTGGTGGCATAATGCCTAAGGCATTTGACTGCTAACCAGAAGGCTGGCAGTTCAAACCCACCCGTCACTCCTTGGAAGGAAGGTTGGGCAGTCTACTTCTGTAGAGATACTGCTTCAGAAACGCAAGGAGGGGTCGCTATGAGTCAGATCTGACTCGATGGTAGTGGGTTTGAGTTTGATTTGGGTTTGTTGTTGTTAGTTGCCACTGTGTCAGTTTCAACTCATAGCGATGCTATGTACAACAGAACTAAACAAACACTGCCTGGTCCTGAACCATCATCACAATCATTGCTATACTTGAGCCCATCATCACAGCCACTGTGTCAATCCATCTCATTGAGGGTCTTTCCATTTTTCACCAACCTTATAATTTATCCAGAATGATATTCTTTTCCAAGGACTGGTCCCTTCCAACAGCATGACCAAAGTACAAGACACAAAGTCTGGCCATTCTTGTTTCTAAGGAACATTCTGGTTGTACTTCTCCCAAGACAGATTTGTTCATTCTTCTGGCAGCCAATGGTGTATTCAATACTCTTTAGCATCACAATTCAAATGCAGCGATTCTTCTTCAGTCTTCCTTATTCATTGTGCATCTCTCACATGCATATGAGGCTATTGAAAATACCATGATTTGCGTCAGGTGCACCTTAGTCTTCAGGGTGACATCTTTGCACTTAATTTCAATGCAGTCTTTTGCAGCAGATTTCCTCAGTGCAGTATGTGGTTTGGTTTTTTAACTGCTACTTCCATGGGCATTGGTTGTGGATCCAAATAAAATGAAATCCTTGACAACTTCAATCTTTTCTCCTTTATGATGATGTTGTTTATTGGTCCAATTATGAGGAGTTTTGTTTTCTTTATGTTGAGGTGTCATCCATACTGAAGGCTGTAGTCTTTGATCTTTATCAATAAGTGCTTTATGTCTTCTTCACTTTCAGCTAGCAATGTTGTCTCATCTGCATATCACAGATTGTTAATGAGTTTTCCTCCAATCCTGATGCCATGTTCTTCCAATAGTACAGGTTCTTGGATTATCTGCTTAGCATATAGATTGAATAAGTATGGGGAAAGGATATAACTTCGATGCAGATCTTTCCTGATTTTAAATTATGCAGTATCCCCTTGTTCTGTTTGAACAATAGCTTCTTGGTCTATATACAGATTCTGCATGAGCACAATGAAATGTTCTGAAATTCCCACATAATAAAAATGCAGTAATAATAAAAGTAACTATATATGGTACTTTACTGAAGAGGCAGATAATATGTGTGTGTGTGTGTGTGTGTGTAGGTATACCTGTTTACTGCCACTGAGTTTATATGGACTCATAGTGACCCTACAGGACAGTGTAGAACTGTCCCATAGAGTTTCCAAGCCTGTAAGTCTTTACAGAAGCAGACTGCCTCATCTTTTTCCCATGGAGTGACTGGTGGGTTCAAACTACCAACCTTTTGGTTAGCAGCCAAATACTTCAACCACCGCACCACTAGAGCTCCTGTGTAGGTATACAATAACTGTAAAAAAATGAAAGAAACAATTCTTTAAAATTCAAAAGCACAAAAATAATATGAATTCCTGGTTGGATAGAGATTGGTGGAACCCCTGAGAGTATGGCCCTGAGTTATTCTTCAGGCCTAGAAATGGACTCACTTCACTGGATTGGCTCTCAGCCCAACAGTAGAAAGACCTGCATGCAGAACATGTACCTGAGAAAGATGTACCCCTTAGGTCAATCAACCATGAGATACCAAAAGGGTAGCATTCACCTAGAGGGAAATTTGGACAGGTAGGAATGCATAAAAAGGGCACAGGGAGGAGGTAGTCATAGGGAGGAGAGGGGAAGAGAGTTATTTTATGGTTGGGGATTATAATCTGGGCCATGAAATCAAATATGATGGACTGTTGAATGTAAAACAAATCTGCTTTGTGAATTTGCAAGGGAGAGAGAGAGAGAGAGAGAGAGAGAGAGAGAGAGAGAAACAGTTCTTAAAACAGTTTTGATAGAAGAAAAAGAAAATGATCATGATTAAAAGTTAACAGTCTTGTTCCATTGATGTCTGTGTACAAGAAGGTACATTCATGAGGTAACATTATGATAACATTAATAAGTGGATGATGCAGAAGAAGATGATGGAGAGATGGCTACTGTTGAAAATGATGTGCCCAGTATTGGAGAGGATGGACCCAGTGCTGGAGAGTCAAGATTTGATGCTGCTCCTGGAAAGGGGGGTTTACTACTGGGGTCAATTTCTTGAAGTGAGCGTAGAGGGAGGTTTGTACAGAGCTTTTCTTTTTCTTGTCATAAATGGCCTTGTAGCATCTGTGGCCCTCAGTAACTGTATGATAAACTTTGGTGAATCTCTCTCTGTTGCGGTCTTGCTCCTCTAATTTTGCTATCCCTGATTCAATGAGATAAAAAGCTTCAGCTAACTCTCATCAAAAACTTTTTCGGTTCTGGTCTACTTCCACAAATGCTATCACCTAGTGCTCTAGTTCCATAAGGTCTTCACTGGTTAGTTCTTTAGCATGGGAGTCAAGTAACTCTGCAACAGCACTTTCACTGACGTCTAACTGCAGTTAGACATCAACCACACAGCTTGTCTGGTATAGGTGGTGTCATCAACTATAAACCACTGAAAAGCTTATGTGAATGGTAGCACAATTTGTTTCACATTCCTTTCATATTTGACTGCTTCACTTCATCCCAAGAATCAGCAATATTTTTGATGACATCTTAGATGCTATTATTCCTCCAGAACTCCTTTAAGCTCCTTTAAGCTCATCATATCATCTTGGGTAGTCATTGTTAGGTGGGAGCACGGCAGGCCAGGTGGGTGAATGATTAAGTGGGAGGGAATTATAAGAACTGGTCAAGCAAGGAAGCACCTGACCAGAACCCATACCAAACCCCAGCACCTGACTCTTACTCATGAAAGCCCCCAACCATTCCCTGCCCACTATGTTAATGAAGTGCTTCAGCTCGGCTTCTTGCCCCCATCCTAATTGGGTGCTTTAACCTTATTGGTTCCTGCAACACATACCCTGCTCTCAATCTGGTCATCTAGGAACCAGGAAGAAAATTACTATTAAAAAACCTTTCTTTCACCTGGGCAGTGCGACTTCTCTGGCCCCTCTTGGGGACCCGTAAACCTCTCCCAGGAGCACAGAATAGAAACTTCTCTTTAACCCCACTTTTGTGGGTCCTCTTCTCCTTACTGCGACCTTACAGTGACGACTACTTGTGAAAAGATATTCTTGCCAAAAAAAAAAAAAAAAAGTTTAACCTCAGTCTAATCATGAGGGGAACAAATTAGACAAATCCAGAATGTGCAATATTCTACAAGATAACAAGCCAAAACTTTTCTAAGAATGTCAAAGATATGAAAAATAAATAAGTCAGAGGGGCCACCCTAGCTTGAAAGAGACTAAAGGACAATAATAACAAAAATGCAATGGATGAAATTTGATTGGATCCTGGGTTGGAAGAAAACTATACATATTTTTGTATAATTGATGAAATTTGAGTATGAACTACATATGATAGTATCCATTGCATAAATATAATTTCCTCAGGTGTGAAAATAACATCGTGATTGTATAGGAGAATGCCTTTATTCTTAGGAGACACATGCTACATTATTTAGCAGTGAAGTGTCATGATGTCTGAAACTTTAATATCCTAAGACTTTCATGTCTAAAACTATGTACTTACAAGTAGTACATAAAGATTATGCAATAGAGACATACGAACTCTAAGAAGAAAGTTTTTAAATTACGCAGAGAGAGAAAGTGAGGGCAGGAAAAAGAGAGTGAGCAGCAAATGTGACCAAATGTTAAGAAATAGTAAATCTTGACAGGGTGTGGGGGCTCACTTTCTGTCAACTTTTCTATAATTTTTTTTAAAGTTCAAATAATAAATTTGAGCCATTGCAAATGTCTCTTCAGACCAGATAATAATCTCCAAATTAAGGCATTTGAATTTATGGCTAAGTGCCATGAGTACTAATTGTTTATTTCAAACCTAAGGGAAAATGAAAAAAATATTAGAAGGAGAGGTACTGGAGATGGTAAGGATAATAATTCTTTCAAGGAATTTTTCTTTCTTTCTTTCTTTTTTTTTTTTTTTTAAGAGGAGAGAAATGAGCTGGAAGGAGAAATGAGGTCAAGAGATAGTTATTTTAAGATGTGAGAAATAACAACATGTTTGTAAGCTGATGCAAATGATCCAGTAAAGAAAAGAAAAGTGATAATGCAAGGGTGGTGGAAAGGAATGTCCTTGAGAACATGACATTGGAGGACATTTGAACCTATGTAGAGAGGTGGCCTCAGTAGTCACAGAACATAAGGTATAGTATCAGAGAAAAAAAAAAGACAGGTCATTAAATTGATGTGGTCAGAGCTTGTGGACACACTCCTCTGATCACTTCATTTATCAATGAATGAAGAAGCAAGAGACACTACTGATAGCAGTAGAAGTGAGATTTCTGAAAGTCGAAAAAGATCAGAAGGTCTGAAGCAGTCAGGACAGAATGAATGAAGATGGACATGTATATGAACTAGAAAAATACTATACGATTCCAAGAAGCATTGAGGACCATTTGAGATTCGTAATCACAAATATAAAGTGAGATTAGTCAACATCTCTCCCACCACATTAAGCTAGTGGCTACAGACCTGTTGTAGGCAAAGTTTTGGATTTCTGAACAGTAGGATTTTTATAAACAAGTATCTTAAAGGGATAGGGGGTCAGGGAGTTAAGATCTATACAATGGAATAATTATAATAATTGGCCATGTAATTTTATCTGGGTAAGGAGGAAAAAAATATGGATATGGAGTAGTGGGGAAGATGAAAATATGGTAGGATTAATGGATACTAGGTATTGAAGTGGTTGAAATTATTTCTGAAGTTAGATTCCTAGAGGAAGTAAAATGGAAAAAATGGAATGGGTAACCAGAAAGTTTGAGGCTTGAAATTGTTATTATGCAAGTATTGCAGTAATTGATAATATAAAGTCTAGATATGACCTTGACTGGGAGTAAGTGGCTGAGGTAGTTGCTTACTGAATAATCAGAGGAGAGGTCAAGGAATGGAGAGATTAGGCTATTAGAAGAAACATCTATGTGGATATTGAAATCACTAGGAATCATGACTGGAATAGCAGTCTGAAGATGATTAAGAGACAAGAATATGAAGTTCCCTATACTTACCATCTCCAAAACCTCTCATAATCTTGCCTTTTTTTTCAGTTTTGAAATAATTATATCAGAGTTAAATCATCAAGAAATACAAGTGAATGACATGGGGCCAGTAGATAATTGCTACAAGGAAAGTGGTATTGTTAGCTGCCTTGGAGTTGACTCCTGACTCATGGAGATCCCATATGTTAGAGTAGAAGTGCTCCATAGGTTTTTTTGGGCTGTAATCTGTAACCAGGAAGCAGTTTGCCAGGATTTTCTTCTGCAGAGCTACTGGGTGGGTTTGCAGCCACCAACCTTTAGATTAACAGCCAACTGCAAACCACTTGTGTGACCCAGGCTCGTTTTATAGGCACAGGTGGTTGTTAGTTGCTGTCCAGTAGATCCACAAGGAGAGGTGTAGATAGTAAAATCTGATGGCAGGAAACTATAAGCTGAATGTTGCCAGGAAGAAGAGTAGTAGAGTGAGCTGGAAGTGGCAATGAGGAGCAAGAAACAGAATGTATTTTCAGGACTTCAGTGGCACAAATAGTTAAGCATTTAGCTACTAAACAAAAGACTGGCTGTTTTAATTCACCCAGAGGTGTATCGAAAGAAAGGCCTGGCCATCTGCTTCTGAAAGATCACAGCCATTGAAAACCCCACAGAGCAGCTCTACTCTGACACATGTGGGGCTGTCATGCATTGTTGTCAGAATCAACTCTTCAGCCACTGGTTTTTGGCATGAGAGTTAAGGAGACCACAAATACATCTTAAGAAGAATGAATGGAAACAATGTTCTCAGGGAGAGTGGGTCTTCAGTTAGAGCAAGAAGGCAAATTTTCAGAAAAAGTGCTGAGGATATAGAGGATTTCATTAATGACTGACTGGAGGGCAATGTGGAAGGGTGTCAGGAGCTGGTGAGAGGTGCAAGTGTCAGATAAAAGAAATCTACAGAACAACATGGGAGGTGCTATCTGAGAGAAAAGAGATAGTGGAGAAGTTTTGAACTTTTAGAACCTGATGTAAACCATGAAGTTAATTCTGATGGTTCCATGGCAGAGTTGTGGAAAAACTATGAATTAGGGTGAAGTGTGAGGGTCTTGTCAGAAACATTCAGAATTCTGAGGCTCTCATTTAGGTAAAACTGAGGTCTTAATATAAACAGAAGACTATCGAGAGACTGCTTCTGATCTTTGCCAATACAAGTATGGAGGCCAGAGACAAGGAGCAGTTGTTGTCTGGTGTGAGCATTTCCTTCCACCATCTTGAATGCTACCATAGCAGGAGAAATCAAGATTTTGGTGTTCTACTCTTTTGAAGAGAAACCCATTCCTAAAGTCCATACTTCTTAAGAGATCAGAATATTAAGATGATAGATAAGCCATCAATGCTGTCAGTTCTTCTCACATGGGTCAATGGCTAATATGTCCTGACCTGGACATGAGGGAAAGATGAGTCAGTCTGCTTCTGTAAAGATATACAGCCTTGGAAACTCTACGGGGCAGTTCCACTCTGTCCTGTAGGGCTGCTATGAGTCAGAATTGACTTAATGGCAGTGGGTTTGGCTTGGTTTGGTTTGTGAGAGCCAAAGGGAACAAGAATGTCTAAAAATTAGTTCTGACCTGAAGAGTATTCATGTTTTCCCTGTGACTAGAATGAGTACTGTTGAAATATAGAAAGTTAAGTTACAGCCTGCCAGGTGATTTTTTTTTTTTTTAAAGAGAAGTTTAAAAGTTGACTATTTGCTATCACTGTGATCAAAACACAATGGCCTAATCAGTAACTGTGGACATTTCAAAACATCCTAATATTTAAGAGGAAATTAAAAGTAAGTCTTGCTTGTTATCAACGTTAAAAATCACAGACACACACATACTGAGTCACTGTAATAATTCTCTAGTCTTAGTTCACTGAATCTCTGCAGATTCAATTTGGCATCAAATAACAGCCCATTCTTCTCTGCCACCGCAGTCATTTGGAGCTGATGAGAAGAGAGATAGCACCTTAGCGACAGACAAGAAAGTAGTGCTCTCAGGTGACATTTTGTTTTGGAAAAAGTCTAGTCTGGAAGTATAAGTTTCCTATCTGTTTTTCTTCTGAGCAACACTAACCAAAATCAGAGGCTTTCACCATGATGTCTTCTTTTAAATCAACACAATTAATTAGGAGCTGGATACCTGATTATGCCTCTGGTTACACCCCTGACACTTATCAAGCTACTAACTTACTCCTACTACAGTTTCTCCAGCTATGCAAGTGAAAAATAAAACTGTTCCAAAATGTCAAAGGGGATTTCTGATTCATTGCTGATTTGAGACCAGGGTGTTTCAATTCTGAACTCTAAGTTGGAAAGAATTTTCGGATCTTCAACTCCAGGTCTTAAATAACAAGCAAGAAATGCAGACTGCTCATCTCAAAAGAGACTTCACTTATGCAAAGGGGAGAGCCAGGGGAAGGTGCCAAACTTAAAGTGGGATCCTGTAAGTAATATCTGCAAAATGAATTAGGTTCTTAGAAGAACATAATACACCAAGAAGAATGGACAACCTTTTGGAAGTAGCAGGCAAAGGTGGTGATAGAGATTTAGTGCAGCTGATACCAATTCACCTAAAGACAATTAGCCAGCTACCATTTCTCTAATTAATTCACATAAACCAGCATTTTCTAGAGCAGTAGTACTTAGTCATAGTTTTGTGTATTCCAAACCAAAACCAAACTCACTGCTGTTGAGTCAATTTGACTCACAAAGACCCCTCCTTGGATTTTCAAGGCTCTGGTAGCATAGTGCCTAAGGCACTTGACTGCTCACCAGAAGGCTGGCGGTTCAAACCCACCAGCCACTCCTCGGAAGGAAGGTTGGGCAATCCTACTTCCGTAGTGATACTGCCTCGGAAACCCAAGGAGGAGTCGCTATGAGTCAGAGCCGACTCGACGGCAAACAACAAAAACAACATCCCTACGGAAGTAGATTGCCCAAGCTTCCTTCCGAGGAGTGGCTGGTGGGTTTGAACCGCCAGCTTTCTGGTTAGCAGTCAAGTGCCTTAGGCACTACACTACCGGAGCTCCCTAGGTGTGTATTGTTGTTGTTATGTGCCATCAAGTCGGACCCGACTCATAGCGACCCCTCATTGGGTTGCCAAGGCAGTATCACTACAGAAGTAGATTGCCCAACCTTCCTTCCGAGGAGTGCCTGGTTAGCAGTCAAGTGCCTTAGGCACTATTCTACCAGAGGTGATTCTAATCTAGGGAATGTTTAAAAATACTAATGCCCGGGCCAGAACCCTAGAGATTTTGATTTATTTTGCCTCAAGTGGAAGCCAGGCATTGTCAGATAAAATATAAGATACCCAGTTAATATGAACTTCTAATAAAACAACAAATTATATTTTAAGAGAAGTATGTCACAAATATCGCATGAGACATATTGCATGAAACATACTGAGAAATAATTTGTTACCATCTGACAGTAAATTAGATAGGCATCCTATATTTTTATTTGTGAAATCTGGCAACCCTACTTGTACCTCTAGGGTTAGCCAGGATTAAGAACAGTTGTTGCAGATATATAGTTCATATAAATTGACTGACCAATTTTTTTTTTTTTTTAAATAAGTCTTTCATCTTTTTAAAGGTATACTTCCCATTTCTAAGCAGTTCAGCCTCTGGTGGCACGGTGCCTAAGGCATTTGACTGCTAACCAGATGGTTGGCAGTTCAAACCTACCAGCCACTCCACAGAAGGAAGACTGGGCAATCTACTTCCATAAAGATTTACCGCCTCAGAAACCCAAAGAGGGTCAGTTGCTGTGAGTCAGAATCAACTAGATGGCAGTGAGTTTGGCTTTTTGGTTTAGTGTCACTCTAACAGAAGATACCACAAGTGGAGGGCTTTAAACAGAGATTTTATTTTCTTACAGTTTTGGAGGCTAGAAGTCTGAGTTCAAAGTGCCAGCTCTAGGGGCTGGGTGAAAGCCTCTTGACCTTGGGCTTCAGCTCTGCCTCTTGTTCCCAGTCCATTGGAGCTGGAGGCATCTCTTCACTCAGGCAAACTTCTGGCTGCTGAGGCTGACAAACCCAAGGTTGACAAATACAAGGGCACAGTCCCAGTATTACCACACAACACAGCAGGCCACTAGCTCAAGTCCAGAGACAGTCTCAAGATTGGCAGAAAACATGGCAGGCTGCTAAATGAAGACTTGGCTACATGCAGGGTCCAAGCATGCCAAAAACCTGCAGAGACCTTTCTCAAAGCCTCTCCCTATATAATGGAAGCAGACAACATCCCCAAAGCAGCTGCTCAGCTGCTCCAGTAGATTTCATCATGGAGTTGATTACCAGTCTCACCATGGGGAATACTGCATCCAGCTGCCCAGCCATTCAAAACCAGGCCCAGCCAAGTTGACACATAACCTTAACTCCCACAGTTTCTAAAAGAGTGTCAAATTTCTGTCTTATTTTTATATTTTTCACTAAACATTTTTAATATATTATGCTTCATGTGATTCATCCACTTTAACCTTTGAGTTCTTACTCCCATTTTGCTATTCACAATTTTGTATTCCTTAATGTATTTAATAGAATTTTAAAACACACCATGACCAGAGGCGGGGCAAGATGGCGGACTAGGCAGAAGGATTGCACAGACCCTCTTCAACAAAGAAAAGGGAAACCAATTAACACAGACACAGAAGATAATCT
>NW_006921643.1:7126927-7129606 GCF_000298275.1 Orycteropus afer afer | reverse complement strand
CTTTTTTTTTTTTTTTAAAAAAAAGTCCAGAAGTGGGGAAATAAATGAAATAGGATTGGAAAAAAAAAATAATGATGGTAATTGTTAAAGGTTGGATGAGGTTGCATAGGGGTTCGTTATACTATTCACTCACTCTCTCTCTCTTTCTATATGTGTGTGTGTGTGTGTGTGTAGGAGCTCTGGTAGCGTAGTGCCTAAGGCACTTGACTGCTAACCAGAAGGCTGGCAGTTCAAACCTACCAGCCACTCCTCGGAAGGAAGATGAGGCAATCTACTTCTGTAGCAATACTGCCTCAGAAACCCAAGGAGGGGTCGCTATGAGTCGAGTCTGACTCAATGGCACATAACAAACTTTTTAAACTAAACAAACAAGACCAATGTGATAGTTAAGGTTGTATGTCAACTTGGTTGGACCACGATTCTAAGTGGCTTAAGCAGTTGTGATGTAATCATCTCCATGATGTGATAGATGTTCTGTGAGCAGCCACTGAATTGAAAGGGATTTTCCTCAGGGTTGTTCTGCTTCTAATATATGCATGGACGTCCTGGGACTATTTCTGGCTTTCTGCTGGATCTGGGTCCTGCATGTGGCTCATCATCATCTCCTGCCATATTGCCTGCCAGTCTGGGGCTTGTTGCCTTTGCAGCCTGTGAGCCAACACCCTGCCATTTTATCTGCCAATCTTGGATTCGTCATCCACCAAAGCCCAGCAGCCTGCTACGCTGCCAAACTTGGGTTCAGCAGACCCTGCAGCTGCGTGACTCAGAGCAGACTCCAGCTTGATGTTTGACCCACAAACTTGGGACTTGCCACCCTCTACAACTCTCTGAGCCTTTTCCCTGAGACAACATTTTTGCTCTTTCTATAAACTGCATGGTTTTTGCTTCTCTAGAGAACACTGACTAAGACAAACAGTAAGTAGATTAAATAGACATTTCAAACAAGCATTTGTGTCCAGTTTTCTAAATAGCAAAGTAATACTAGGTCATGACATATTGTTAACCAAAACAACAACAACAAAAATTTGCTTGACATAAAAATTTAACAGGTATTTATTGACATGGCACAACATTAAAAAGACACAAAATAGTATAAAATAAAAACAAATCTCTTTTCACATTTGCCCATACCCACCAAGTTCTTCTCAGAGACAACTCCCTGATGTCAGATCCTTGTCTCCTTCCAGAAATATTCTATCCATATGCTAGCAGTAACGCTCTTGGTTTGGTTGGGTGCCAGCAGTAGTTTATGCTGATATATGTGAATGTTTATGTATATGTATGTGTATACATGTACATGTTGTTGTTAAGTTCTGTCAAGTCAGCTCCAACTTATAGCAACTTATAGCAATCCTATGTACAACAGAACGAAAGACTGTCTGGTCCTACGCCTTCCTCAAAATCTTGCTATCCTTGAGCCCAGCATTGCAGTCACTGTATCAATCCATCTCATTGACGGTCTTCTCCTTCTTTGCTGACCCTCTACTTTACAAAGCATGATACCTTTCTCCAGGGACTGATCCCTTTTGAGAACATGACCAAAGTAGGTGGGATGAAGTCTGGCCATTCTCTCTTCCAAGGAGCCTTCTGGCTTCACTTCTTCCAGGACAGATTTATTCTTTCTTCTGGCAGTCCATGCTATCTTCAGTATTTTTCTCCCAACACCACAATACAAAGACATCAACTCTTCTCTGATCTTTCTTATTCATTGTCTAGCTTTCACATGCACATGAGGTGATTGAAAATACCATGTCTTGGGTCAGGTGCACCTTAGTCTTCAAAGTGACATCTTCGCTTCTTAACATTTTAAAGGTTTTCCTAGTGCAATGTGACATATGGTTTCCTGATTGCTACTTCCATGGATGTTGATTGTGGATCCAAGTAAAATGAATTCTCTGACAACTTCAATCTTTTCTCCATTTATCATGATGTTGCTTATTGGTCCAAAGTGAGGATTTTTATTTTCTTTATGTTGAAGTGTAACCCATACTGAAGACATAGTCTTTAATCTTCATTAGTAAGTACTTCAAGTCATCGTCACTTTCAGCAAGCAATGTTGTGTCATCTGCATATCACAAGTTGTTAATGGTTCTTCCTCTAATCCTAATGTCCCATTCTTCTTCATGTAGTCCAGCTTCTTGAATTATTTGCTCAGCACACAGACTGAATAAGTACAGTGAAAGGATAATACCCTGGCATACACCCATCCTGATTTTAAACCATGGATTATCCCTTGTTCTGTTCAAATGAAAACCTCTTGGTCTATGTACAGGATCCTGATGAGAACAATTAAGTGTTCTGGAATTTCCATTCTTTGCAATGTTATCCACAATTTGTTATGATCCACACAATCAAATGCTTTTGCATTGTCAAAGCACAGTTACACATCTTTCCGGTAGTCTTTGCTTTCAGCCAAGATCCATCTGACATCAGCAATGATTTCCTTCATTCCACATCCTTTTCTCTTTTTTTTTAAGTAGGGTCTTTTTTTTTTTTTTTCTTAATTGTGATTTGGGTAAAGGGTTTACAGAGCAAATTCACTTTCCAGACAGCGGTTCACATATACTTTGTCTCATGACATTGATCTCAGTTTACCACAATGCAACAGCTCCCCTCCCACTTCCTCCCCATAGTTACCTCTTCCCAGTGTCCATCCCTCCATGCACTCCTGCCCCCTCA
>NW_006921643.1:7120963-7125867 GCF_000298275.1 Orycteropus afer afer | reverse complement strand
GATTGACTTATTTCTCTCAGCATAATGTCCTCCAAGTTCATCCATCCGTGTCCTTTTCTGAATCCAGCTTGCATTTCTGAAAGTTGCCTGTCAATACTGCTGCAACCGTTTTTGATTTATCTTCAACAAGATTCTACTTGCATGTGATATTAATGATATTGCTCAATAATTTCCACATTCTGTTGGATCACCTTTCTTTGGAATGGGCACAAATATCGATCTCTTCAGTCAGACTGACACATGTACACACACATACATATACATACATACACATATACATATGTATGTATATTACAAAATGATAGCTTATTATATTTACTGCTTTGTACTGATTTTTAAAGATCTTTCCCTATATTTGTGCCTCATTATTTACTTTCTGCTTACTTTTCCACCGTTCCTCTGTCAGTTTGTCCTACTGTGGTGGCTTGTGTATTGCTGTGAGGCTGGAGGCTATGCTATGGGTATTTCAAATATCAGCAGGGTCACCCATGGTGGACAGATTTCAATGGAGCTTCCAGACAAAGACAGACTGGGAAAAGGAATGGGGCCATCCACTTCTGAAAAAATTGGCCACTGAAAACCATGAATAGCAGTGAAACCCTGTGTGATGTATATTACTGATATTATTATTCCACAGGAGTCTGGGTGGCTCGGTAGTTAAGCATTTGGCTGCTAACCATAATGTTGGTGGTTTGAACCCACCACCCACTCTGCAGGAGAAAGATGTGGCAGTCTGCTTCCCTAGAGATTTATAGCTTTAGAGACCCTGTGAGGGTAGTTCTATTCCGTTTTATCAGGTCATTATGAGGCAAAGTCAACTTGAAGGTAACGTTTGTTGTTTTTTAAAAACTATTCTATTGTATTGTTACACAATATTTATTTAAATAATCCCATATTTTGGGGAATTTAGTTTTTTTTTCCTTATAAATTCCTGGCTACAATAAGATCTTGCAGTGCCTAACAACCATTATTCCACACATGTTGAAATAATAGTACATATCTTTAAAATAAATAGCTAAAGTGGAATTGCTAGGTCTAAAAGTATGTATAGTGCTTTAAAAAAAAAATCATTAATAGATACTGTCAAATTTCTCTCCTGAAAGATTTGCCAATTTATATCCTACTAGTATGCCAAGAGCCCTGGTGGCACAAATGGTTAAGTGTTTGACTGCTAACTGAAAAGGTTGGTGGTTTGATTCTACCCAGTGGCTCCATGGGAGAAAAAGCTATCTGTTTCCCTAAACAGTAGGCCCTCTGAGGCAGTTCTACTCTCTACATGGGATCATAATGAGTCAAAATTGACTCAAAGGCACCTCACAACAACAAACAATACATCTGAACTCAAATTATCTCCAAAAACAAATCCTGAGTCATGGACTTATGTGCAGGCAATTAGTTTGGGAAGAGATCCAAAGGAGCAGGAGTGAGCAACCAGGAAAAGTAAAACAGAGAAGGAAGAAAAGCCAGTGCAAGGACGCACTATCACCACTGTGGGAAACGGGCTCCAGCCAGCCACAGCTTCAGAAGAATGTGTAGGTTCCTTCTCATAATTGTTCACCAAAGTATCAATAGGGAGAAACCTTTATCCATCACTCTTCATCTCTCACTGGATGAAAGTTGACTCAGGGGCATTAGTTAACTCCCCACGTTTCTAAGGTAAACACAAACCTTTAACAGCTGATATCCCATGACAGGACATCAGAAAAGCACTGGGAAAGAAAGCAAAATAATGTAAGCTTGAGTCAAGACACTGGCTCAGAAATTTAGCCTAAACCCAGAGATAATTTTTTTCACTACAGTAACAGCTGGAATCAGAGGTGAAGTTTAGATATGAGGTGAGGCACAAAAAGGTTTCTGTCTTAGGATGGGTTCTCTAGAGAAGCAAAACCAGTGAAACTTGTAAGGAACCTTTATATACCTTCTATCAGTTGATGCTTTTGAGTTGTGGTGCTGGCAAAGAATGCTGTAAGTACCATGGACTGCTACAAGAACTAACAGATCTGTCCTGGAGGAAGTGTAGCCAGAATGCTCCCTGGAAGCAAGAATGGCCAGACTTTGTCTCACCTATTTTGGTCATGTTGTAAGAAGGGACCATTCCCTGGAGAAGGATGTCATGCTTGGTAGGGTGGAGGGTCGACGAAAGAGGGGGAGGCCTTCAACGAGATGGATTGACACGGTGGCTGCAATGATGGGCTCAAGTATAGCAGGGATTGTGGGGCTGGCGCGGGATCGGGCAGTGTTCGTTCTGCTGTGCATGGGGTCGCTATGAGTCAGAAACGACTCGACGGCACTTAACAACAACAACATCAGATGATGTGCTGGTTAAGGTTGTGTGTCAGCTTGGTTGGGTCATGATTCTCAGTGGTTTGGCTGTTGTGATATAGTCATCCTTCATGATGAGATTTGATATAATGTATCACCTTCATGATGAGATAAGCTATGATAGGCCAACATGCATGCATACATACATACATATACATACATACATACATACATATGTACAGACAGATAGAGATCTCAAGGAAATGGCTCATGTGGTTGTAGAGGCTGGCAAGTCCCAAGTCTTGGGTCAGATATCAGGCTGGATGCTTCTTCTTGCTCTTGTAGCTTCAGGGGCTGATGAACCCAAGATCCTAGGTCAGATGACAAGCTGTTAACTCACAGACTGTGCAGGCTGACAAATCAAAGATCTGCAGGTAAGAAGGCAGGAACTGGTTCAAGTCCAAAGAACCAGAGGTCAGATAATGATAAGGTAGATACACGATCTAGATCAAGCAAAAAGCCAGAGAGCTTTGCCAGAACATCTACATGTATTGGAAATAGGCCATACTCTTCAGGAAACTCCCTTTCAACTGGTTGGCTGCATACAGCTGATCTCATCATGAAGGTGATACATTATATCAGATCTCATCATGGGGGATGATTACATCATAACTGCCAAACCATTGAGAATCATGGCCCAGCCAAGCTGACACACAATCTTAACCAGCACATTATCCGGTAGAAGGTATATAAGGGTTCCTGTTGAATTAACACTCTTGCCAACACAGTTTGTTCTTCAAGATCCTATTTTTAATCAAGAGCTGGAATAAAATGGTGTCACATTGGAGTTTTATTTTGAATTTGTTTGAGGCATATACTTGAAACATTTGTATTTTTCATTTTGTGAAATGTCTTTTTTCTATTAGTTTTGAGAGTTTTTTTCTTATTAACTTGTTGGAGCTATTTATATACATAGAAATCAGCTTTTCTCTATGATATGAATAGCAAGATATTTTGTCTGTCCTTTTTTTCCCCCCCAAGAATTGTGATCTGGGTAAAATTTTATAGAGCAAATTCATTTTCCATATAACAGTTCATACACATTTTATTTCATGACATTGGTTGCAATCACCATAATGTAACAGCTCTCTTTCTGGCGTGTGTTTTAGCTCTCTTTTTAAAAAAAAAAAAAACCCTTTCCCTGTGTTGTTCTTTCCTATGCATTCCTGCCCTCTGAGCTATCTCCCTGTACACATGCTGCCTTTCTGATCTCCTATGGCTGATTGTTCTAAGAGTGTATCCACCTGGTGTAAATGTTCACCTTATAAGCCTGATTATTGTTTGGCTGGAAGCCACAAGAATGAGTTCAATTTCAGGTCTAAAGGGTGACTAGAGGCCATAGTCTTGGGGATTTCATCAGTCTCTATCAGACCAGTAAGCCTGGTCTTTTTATGATTTTAAGTTATGTTCTACATTTTTTCCCCAGTATATCCAGAATCTCCAGTTTTGATCACTTTCTGAGTGGTTGACTGTGGTAGCCGGGCACCATCTAGTTCTGGTCTCGGTCATGTAGGCTGAGGTTTATATAGTCCACTAGTCCTTTGGAAGGAGCTCTGGTAGCATAGTGGCTAAAACACTTGCCTGCTAACCAGACGGCTGGCGGTTCAAACCCACCAGCCACTCCTCGGAAGGAAGGTTGGGCAATCCTACTTCCGTAGTGATACTGCCTCGGAAACCCAAGGAGGGGTCGCTATGAGTCGGGGCTGACTCGATGGCACATAACAACAACAACAACAGTCCTTTGGACTAATTATTTCTATTTGGTTTTCTTCATTCTTCTTTGCTTTGGATGAGGAGAGAGACCAATTGTTGCATCTTAGATGGACTTATGCAAGCTTTTAAGACCCCAGTCGCTACTTACTAAAGTAGGATGTAGAACAAAGTTTCTGCGCATGCCAATTGAGCTTGATTTTTTTTTTAATTTTGTTCATGATGGTTTCACAATGTAATTTTTAAAAATGTGTATATACTACAATGAATATTTTCTCTTCCATCCTTAGCATTCTGTCATACTTATAACATCTTTCCCCACCTTGGGACTATTTTTAAAACTTCATCCATTTTGTCATAGAGGATATAACTCCAATATTCTCTCCTCTTTAGAAAAAGAACCCTAAGTTTTAATTGGTCATGTTTTTCAACTTTCCTTTTATTCCTCAGATATAAACTCTTCATTTTTAGTTGAACTCATCTCCTGGACTCCCATGCTCCTGACTGGACTCCCATGTTCCTGAAATGGCTGGAGATCTAGCAGCCATTTTTTACTATGAGAGACCTTGATAATGTGGAAGTCTGATATTGAGGACCACAGAACAGAAAATATCAATAACCCTAGGTCCTAGATGACATTGTAAAGCTTCCCTACCAGCTGGACTCCCTATCGGAAGACTTCTTTTATGTGATAAGTATCATGTATAAGTCATTTTATTTTGAGTTTTTTAAAAAATATATTAACCTAAATGGATTCTGACTGATAAACCATATTGGCTCATTGTTGTTGTTGTTGTTGTTATGTGCCGTCGAGTCAGCCCTGACTCATAGCGACCCCTCCTTGGGTTTCCGAGGCAGTATCACTACGGAAG
>NW_006921643.1:7091671-7120433 GCF_000298275.1 Orycteropus afer afer | reverse complement strand
GGGTTTGAACCACCAGCCTTCTGGTTAGCAGTTAAGTAAGTGCCTTAGGCACTATGCTACCAGAGCTCCCCGATATAAAACATGGAAGAAGGCAAATGGAACCCAAAATATCTCTAATATCTCTGATATCAGAAAATGTGCTTATATCTTTGGGTATAAAGATGTGTCTTATGCTTACTTCTAGAATTAAACCCATGTAGGCTTCCTTCTCACCCCAGCAGAAGCAGAGTAGAACATGTGATCCAGGTGAGGAATTTCATCTAAGAGGAAGGAAAGGGAAAGGGGATAGTGTATACATGCCCAATGTATCCTTTAAAACTCTCCTATCAGGTAAGTCTTTTTCCCTGAGTGTATGAGGGATGGGGTAGAAAGAGGCTGGAGATGACAAGTCATTCAAGCTCCCCAGACATGTAAGAAGGAGTGGAAAGAAGTGTCATTTCACATACCTATAAGCATCAGAAGTTATAATTTTAAAAAAATATATTTGATAGTTGTGGTAGTTAAGTTTGTGTGTCAACTTGGCTGGGCCTGGTTGAATGGCTGGGCAGCTGGATGTAGTGTTCCCCATGATGAGACTGGTAATCAGCTCCATGGTGGAATCTACTGTGAGCAGCTGAGTAGCTGCCTTAGGGATGTGGTCTTCTTCTTGTATATAAGGAGAAGCCTTGGGAATGGTCTCTAGCCTTTTGGCATGCTTGAACCCTGCATGTAGCCAAGTCATTGTTCAACAGCCTGTCATGCCCTGCTGATCTTGGGAGTTCATCTGGACTTGAATTAGTGGCCTTCTGTGTTGTTTGGTAACATTGGGACTGTGCCTTTTTACTTGTCAACCTTGGGCTTGTCAGCCTCAGCAGCCAGCAACTGTCTGAGTGAAGGAAAGCCTCCAGCTTCAGTGGTCCAGGAGTAGGAGGCAGAGCTGAAACTCAAGGTTGAGGGGCTTTTACCCAGCCCCGAGAGCCTGGCACTTTGAACTCTGACTTAAAGCCTACAAATTATGAGAGAATAAACTCGTTTGTTAAAGCCATCCCATTTGTGGTATATTCCTGTCAGAGTGGCACTTTAGGTAACCAAAACAATAGTTTATTAGACAAAAAACATTACCTAATAATTTCATCTTTTGTCCTTGATTACTAATGAGGTTGAATGGTTGAACATTTTCCACAATATTTTAAAATTCCCTGGTGAATCATCTGTTCAGGTCTATGGGCACCTGAACATTTTTCTTATCAATTTGTATGATTTCTTTATACTATAAAAATGATCTTTTACTGTGTTTTCTGTTAATGTTTTTGTCAATCTATTTGCCTTTCAACATATTGTTGCTGTTAAGTGCCGTAGAGTTGGTTCTGACTCACACCAACCCTGTGTACAACAGAATGAAACACTGACCAGTCCTGCACCATCCTCACAATCCTTGCTATGCTTGAGCCCATCCTTGCAGCTACCGTCAGTCCACCTCATTGAGGCTTTTTGTCTTTTAACTTAGAGATATAAAATCAATTTATGTAATCAGATATATTCTTTTCTTTGTGATTTAATTATAGTGCCTAAGGCACTTGACTGCTAACCAGAAGGCTGGTGGTTCAAACCCACCAGCCACTCCTCAGAAGGAAGGCTGGGCAATCCACTTCCATAGTGATACTGCCTCGGAAACCCAAGGAGGGGTTGCTATGAGTCAGGTCTGACTCGATGGCAAATAACAACAACAAGAAGCTTGGAAAATCTCTCCCCTCACCAAGTGTTTAATAGACATGCAATTTTGTTTTACCCTGGCTCTTCTATGGTTTGGTTTTCTTCTCTTTCACTCTATAATCCAAATTGTATTGATTTATTGTTGTGAAGTATGAAGTGAAAACACTTGCTTGTTTTCAATGTGTCTACATCGCTAAGTTTCCTTCTCTTAGCCCTCTGCTTTTTTATTTACCCCTTAGGCATGGAAAGTGTGAGGAAAGGAAATGAAAAAGAAATGCATAATTATATGATGCTGTTTTCCACTAAGAATGGAAATGGAAGCTGTCTATGCAAGTGATCAACTTTTTCTGAACACCTTCCTTTTCTGTGTGATAGCCTAAAATATGCATGCTTTCTTGAAGTTAAAATAAAAGTAAATTTGAAAGCATCCAGTAGAAATTCTTTCAATTTAGTGAAAAGTTGTCAACTAAACTTGGTTTTAAAACATACAAATATACTCAGAAAAGAGTAAACTCAGTATGTCCTATATGAAATACACTGAATTGGAAAAATTAAATTTTAACTGTCAAATTTTAAACATTAGGTATATTCACTTTCTGTAAATTTATTTTTTGCAGGTTGAATTTTTGAGTTGTTATTGGGAGTTTCAACCATAAACAAACTCTCACTGGAGGTGAGATGAGTATGAGAAGAGGAAGGAAAGGAAGAAAGGAAAGAAGAGAGAAAAATGGTGAGGGAGGGTAGAAAAGAATCAAGCGGAAAGAGAACGAGCATGGAAAAAAAATTATGAACAGGAGCGTTGGGAACAGGGAGATAAGAAGGAAGAGAAAGAAAAAAAAATTGACTCCCCAGTCATTTAAAATGGGCTCAGATGCCATATTGTGAACTTTTGAAGAATGGCCTGACCCTGTTTTAAGCTCTTTACAGATATTAATTGTTTTAACTCAGTTGTGTCTCCTGATGCATGGTTAGACATTGGTGTCAAAATTTATTTTTTTAGTGTTGTTAATATACATTACCAATTCTTTCAGGAGAACAAAGACCTACAAGGAGCATACTTCTATTAATGTACTCAGAGAATCAGGAGCGATGACATGTGCGCTCCTTTTCAGGAAAATGGAAGATAAAAGCTTGCGATGTCATGTCTGGTCTCAGGTCATTATAAGGAATGAAGGGTGGAACCAAGGCAATTGGCCTACTGCACTTGATGGTTTCAAAGCTCCTGATCTTAACAAGCCCTGGGGGACACAGGCCTAATGCACTGTGTTCCTTCTATTGAAATGTCAAGTCTGCATTTATTACAGTAATTATCCATTGCACAAATATATGGACTGAACATTGATTCTGAGATCACGCACTGTAATCTAGCTAATATATCCACTGGGCTAAATAACACCATCAATTTTTCACACAGTTTCAAAGCCAAATTTGCTGCTCAGATACTTAGAGGCATCTTGTAGTCTGGTAAATAGTCGACACCTTAAGTCAAACCAGTCAAATCATAGTCTTGTGATGGAAGAGCTAGGGAAAAAAAAAAGTGCAACTTTACTGGCAATCAAAGAAATGAAGACTAAACCACACTGCTTTGCTTACCATATTTTCAAAGATGAGAAAGACTGATAATATCTGATGTTGGCCAAGTTGCAAAAATTCACATAAACTACTGGTAGGAGTATATATGCATTTCCTTTGATTTAAAAATGTCCACTGTTTATTACAATAAAAATTTGAAAAAACCTTTAGTATCTATCAACAGCGGAGGTTAAATAAATTATAGTATAACAATGTCCTGGAATACTGTAAATAATCAAAAGGATTTATATTTCTATGAGATAAAGCAGGTTATAGGAAGTAAGGTTAGTTACTATCCTTATAAAAATGTATACATATTTCCAGAAAAATGTTATCTTCTCCCTCCTGACACCCTCTTGTGTGTAGAGGGAATTCAATTAGAGCTGCACTCAGGTTTTCTGTATTCCTTTATTCACTGTCTCACAGAGTTGGAATGACTTATTTGATTGGAGAAGAATAAATAGGTTAGTGCTTGGGTAAGTTCTGCTCCTGTTCTTGCCTGCAGGGAACAAAGTTCTTTTCTGCTTCTCCATGTTCTAAGTCTTTTGTGTCTGACACTGGGATGGAAAACCTAACTAATTCTGGGATTTCTGTAGCATCCTGGTTGGCACTCACACTATGTCCTCTAACTGATCTTAATTGTTAATAGAAAGCAGTATTTTTACCTTCTTATGTCATTCTTTTCTTATTTATTAATTTATTCACAAGCCTGACAAGAAAGAAGGTTGCTATTTATTGGGTCTTTTCAAGCACCCAAACAGTTACATATGCATCAAAAAAGACATGGAAGAATAGATTCCAAACTCTTAATAGTAGCTCTCTGTAGGTACTTCCACCACTGCTTTCTAAATTCTGGGCTTCTATTTAATTTTTTTTTGGGGGGGGAGGAGCTCTGGTAGCGTAGTGCCTAAGGCACTTGACTGCTAACCAGAAGGCTGGCGGTTCAAGCCCACCAGCCACTCCTTGGAAGGAAGATGGGGCAATCCACTTCCGTAGTGATACTGCCTTGGCAACCCAAGGAGGGGTCACTGAAGTTGGGGCGACTTGACAACACATAACAACAACATGGCTGTCAAAGATTTAATGCAATAGGTATTTTCATTCATTCCTGGTAGCTTCTGGTCTTGTGATATGTGGTAATAGAAGAATGACTTAGCTTTTCTAATGACTAGCTATGTGACCTTGAATGAGTCATTTTCCTTCCTCTGGGCCTCAATTTTCTTTCATTTGCTAAATACATTTCCTTTAAGATATGCCTTTCTAAGATTTTATACACTGATATTAATATATACTTGGGGACTATCAGCTATCAACAAGCTATTGAAGTTGCTTCTAAGTATCTGATTTCCTTTCTCTGGGAGTTCTCTTTCCTATATATAGTCTCTTGACCATGGGTGACAGGGCTATAGGTGGCCATCTGACCCACGATAATCCAATAAATTTTTTTTCCATGAAGAATTTCGAATGGGGATTTCTGTGACCACCGTATCAAAGATATGAAAATTTAGAAGCTGTGGAAGTGAAGAGAGTTGGTCTGCAGAGATAGGGAAGAATGAAACAGATTGAGAGAGAGAAGTAAAGAGAGAAATTAAAAAAAAAAAAAAAAAAGTTAATTTGGTTTTCTAGCTTCTGGTTCTAGATACTTCCAGGGGCCAACTGCATTCTCATCCTTAGCTTCCATGAGACAACCTCATGCCCATAGAGTGTCATCTTTTTTTAGTTTAATCTAGATAGAGTTAGTCCATTTAATTTGCAACCAAAGAATTTATTCTAAAAGCACACCTCTGCCAGTAGAAATGACTCTGTCCCCTAGCCCCAAATCTACACAAAGTACCTGAGTGATCCTGAAATTCTACCTGATTTAGGTCAGCCTGTAGAAAACTTCTTCCTTACCCTACACACATCCTCAGGCCAGATCTCGCACTGACCATCTATCCTAGCTACTGCTCCCAAACATGTGTATTGCCTACCCGTGCTCTGGTAAGTTGGCTTACCAGATATCTGAGCTGGGCTCTAAGCTAGCTGAGTCATTGTGAAAAATATGAAGGAATAATGGTGCTTCCAGGCTCCAAGATCCTTGGAAATTGGCTCTGGGCTTCAGAAAAGAAGGTGACCTGAAAAGTTCCTGCAGTTGGAAAGAAATCCAGATAAAGTTGCTTCATCTGGATGATCAGTGTTGTTAGTCACAGAGACTGGTATAAGGATTCACAAGTGTAATTCTTGAAGGGCTGGCTGTAGGAATACAAAGCAACATCTTTAATTTAGTGAGGAAGATCTTTTCAAGCTTATGAGTCGTATGGTTTTTTAACTGAGATTTTATAACATAGAAATGTGTGCCTTGATCCTTGGCTGTTTCAGATTTATTATCTAATAAACAATTTATTTTTCTTATAAGAATTAGCTCCACAGGTACTAAGTTTATGTGCTTACTTCTCAGCTGAGACGTAAGAACCTAGAAAATAATTAGATCGCTTTCTTCCCAACAGTCAATCAGATGATGTTAAAATACCGTAGGTCTAGGTAATCACTTGAATTGTCTTTGAGGCTCACTCTTGCATACATACATCTCAATCTGTGATTGGGTGAAGACAATTCTGTGGGTGAAATGGAGCTCTGAGAAAATGATTCTGGATAAGTAAATAGAGATAAAACGTTTTAAACTTTCCCTGTGTCTCTGGAAAACATCTGTCTGTTTTTCACCATTTATCTGTGACTAGAACCATAATTTCACTGTCAAGTACTAAAAATGTATTGTTACAGAAGGAGTCCCATATAGTTCATAAAAGTCTTTCAGATTTCCTCTGTGGGACAGACCTAGACCAGATTTTGCGAAGTTCAGTACTGGATTTATATTGCAAACATGTGCTATATTTTGTTTCTAGTAGCAAAAACCTAGAAAGACCCAAATGTTCATTAATAGAGAAATAGTTTAATAAATTATTATCTGACCATTATATGGAATTGACACAGGAATTAAAAAGAATGATTTAGAGCTTAACTGAGGAAGTCTCCGTATTATTTTAAGTGAAGAAGAGGGAGACGATGAGAAGGAGAACAGTAATGAGGGGGAGGAGGACCAGAAAGGAGAGGAAGAAGAAACTTCAAGGTAGTGAGCATGTTTTTGATTAGAAAATAAAGCTATGTAATCTACATATATGTATGTATATACATTAAATAAATAAATAAAATAGAAAACAGAGGTGCTCTGGTGGTGTAGTGAATAAGGCACTTGACTGCTAACCAGAAGGTCAATGGTTCAAACCCACTAGCTGTTCCATGGAAGGAAGACAGGGCAATCTACTTCTGTAAAGATTTACAGAGTCAGAAACCCAATAGGGGTTGCTATGAGTCAGGAACCACTGGATGGTAGTGAGTTTTTTTTTTAAGGGAAAAATTATCAACATTGGATACTTGAGTTAGGAAGAATTGAAATAAGCTGGTGGAAAGATTAATAATTTGTCTTTATATGTCTCTGTTGTCTTTATTAAAAAGAAAATGTATTACTTTTATAATAAAAATGCAATATCACAAAATTAAATAAAGTTAGGTTAGTGAAAGCAAGGCTTTAAAAATAGGAGCTATTTAATCAATTTTCCCATATGATTATGTATTAGTTGTCAATTTTTTTTCCAGCTTTGCTCTAAGATCAGCCACTAGCTGAGTGGTTGTCTGAGTTGCTTATGTTGTCTCTGTGGATCGATGATCTTCAAGTCTCTATCTAAGAACATATAACCCAACAAATGATTTGACTTTATGTTTTTCACTATCTGAACTCCCTTACTTCTTATGCAAACTAGGTCCCATATTACGGAAGTAAATCTAACAGTGTGCAACTCACAGGAGTTCAGTTAACTCCTCACAGGAGCGAAATTCAGAGACAAGCTCATAGAATTTATTTTAGGGCAAAATGAGACTTTTGAGATTTCATGTTTCAGAAGCATTTCCCATGGATCAATCCCAGGAGAAAACTGGAACAAATAAACATTTTACCTCACTGCTTAGAACAACAAAAAAGTCCCTGGGTGCCATAAATGTTAAGTGCTTGGCTACTAACCTTCTTAAGCATTCAGCCACGAACAAAAAAGTTTGGTGGTTTCAATTCACTCAGAGGCACCTGAGATGAGAAGGTGTGGGAATCTACTTCTGAAAAATCAGCCGCTGAAAACCCTCCATAGCACAGTTCTGTTTTTATGTACGTGGGGTCTCCATGAGTTGCTTTTATGGATGTGTGGTCACTAGGAGTTGGAATCAACTACACAACTGGTTTTGGTGTAACAATGTTTCTATATACTATTCTTACCCACAATTCAAGGAGAAGAGCACCATGTTCATTTCCCCAGGCCCCCTTCCTTATTAAAATAGGAGAGTGCCTTTGTGATCACACAGCTTGCAAAATCAGAAGTGATTTCTCTAGTTGTGAGCAATGTGCCCTGTTAGCCAACAGCCAATCTTAAACTGGGAAAATAATGTGATCAGCTTGTACAAGAAGAGGAAGTACACGAAAAGATAAAGAAATAGAGTCGGAGAGTAACCAATTTGCAATTCTTTGGGAAACTTTTGGATTTTGAAGCCTTAAGAAGGATATTTGTCTTTTTTTTTTTTTTTTTAAATGTATCTCTTAATGTTTTGGTGGTTTAAAAAATCTAGATGTAACATTAGAATTGCATTAGTATTTCATCATTACAGTTACGCTTTAGAATTAGGGTTTTCAAGTTATAAACCATAAAATACACTAGCGTGAGATCCTGGGACTCAGGGACCAAGGAGCCTTAAGGCAACTGTCAAGCCTCTGGACATTCATTGGGAAACCTCATCCTTTCAGATTAGATCAATTGCAATTCTTTTAAACAGTAAATGCTGCTTTTTGTCTATGAGCCACATGTCAAATAATCTGGATTTTATGAGAGATGCAACTTGGCTTGACCCTAATTAGCTGTAGTACACTAGGCAAGTTTGTGAATCTTTTGGCAATTCTGTTTCATCCATCTGCCAAAAGAAGTTGTTGGAGGTGCTTATCTTTCTCTCTCAAGTTGATTCACTTAGACTTAAATGGGATTTTACTCATTTGAACACACATACACTTAGTGACTTCAAGCTCTTTGGTCCCTAGCTTTCAGATCACTATTACTGAGGTGGAACAGATTTGTTACTTGACCACTTAAAAAAAATTCACTGCTGCTGAACTGATTTGGGCTCATAGCGACCCTCATTGGGTTTCCAATGCTGTAAATCTTTATGAAAGTAGATTACATCTTCCTCCTGAGGAGCAGCTGGTGAGTTACAACGACCAACCTTCTGGTTAGCAGCCAAATGCCTTACCCACTATGCCACCAGAACTCCTTGACTACTTACTTAGAAAACTGATTAGTATATACCCTATATTCAATAAAAATTAATTTTGAGGAACATTACTTGGCTTCTCGATTGTAGAGAGGTACAAGGGCTGAACAAATAATGGACAAGATGACTAGAGGTGCTCCAGTGATAAAAAGTGGTTTGTTTTAATTATTTTTAGAGAAGACTGAGATAGTGTACTGTGTAACTTCCTGGCTTCCCATTCTAGTAATAGTGTGGAATTTGACTCTTGATTCCATTGGGTGTTTTGCCTTAATAATGAACATAAAGGCCAGAGTGACAGTCTAGAGTGATAGAGTAAGTTTCATACTGCTGCAATCTTCTTCAAGAATAACACCTAATGATAATCAATGTTCTCTTTTCTCCTACTCTTGTACTTAGAAATGACCACCATTTCTTTCATACCACCATTTTCCATTTATTAGCAATAACAGAGGAAATACCAATAGCACCAAGTAAAAATGAATCCACATGACGTGTTTTATCCTTACAGCTGTAATAACTAGTAACTAACATGGATTGGAAAGCACTTTGCAAAAGTAAAAAGTGCTGTACAGATACATTATAATTATCATCATTAAGAAATTAGCCCGATTCTCCTAGTATTCAAAAGGCACGTAAGGTCAGATACATGGGCTTCAAAGGGGCAAATGATTACAACCTACAATGTAGCAATGGTTCGCATGTGTTGGCAACAAGTTTTACCCCATGCAATCCTGCAGAGCTGAAGTTACACACCCTTCCAAATATGGGAGAATGAAGCTAAAAGTAGACAAAACAGGTTTGTTTGGGTTTTTTTTTTTTTTTGCGATTTAATGCTTTTTGAAACAAATTCCTAACATCTTTTATACTAACTTTTAAATAGATAATATAATTAATCAAACTTCTAAATTTTACATTTTAACACAACCGCAATCTCTCAGTTAAGGTGACAGCAAATTTTATTACTCTCTATGAGCTGATATTCCAGATACCATTAGAATTTCCAAGCATTCTGTGACTTCAAAGAGGTCAGATTGATAAATTTTGTGCTTGCACACCCTCAGAGGATATCTGCAATATTCATTCCAGAATTGTTACTAGAAACAAACAGCTTTATCCATTCCCTTGCCAGCAGGAGTCTTGGCAAAGAGATGGCTCTTGGCTGATCATAAATAAAATTCCTTGAATCACCAGTATCTTGATTTAAGAAAGATATTTTACTGTGTCTTTCATACACAAAAGCTGATTAACAATGATTAAAAAAACACTACTCCACTTTTCCACAGGTGTACAAAAAGAAATATAATGGAATTACATTCAACAATGAAGCTTAAAGTTCACTCTAGGTAATAGTTGCATTAACATTCACATACACAAGCACAGAGTAAGTATATTTCAGGAGTCTTATATTAGCATACAGCATACATATGGGAGATTGAGCTCAGGTAACATCAGAGGTGTTAGTAAGATTAGCAATTCAGAGTGTTAGAGAAAAGGAAAACCAAACCAAAGAGAAGGTGCAGGCTAGCACACCAAGACAAGTCACAGAATTAGAGGACTGAAAAGTCTGTTCACTGTATGTGTGAGAAAACAATATTTTTCTTCCATTTCTGGGTCTTGAAATAGTTGGTTGGAGAAAGTTGTGTATTCAAAGTGCACATAATTGTTTCTTAGAAAAGAGAGAGAGAGAGATTCTTTTATTTAGTAATTAATACATGCAAGAGGCAGCCCCAGAGTGACCTGAAAGAGTAAAGCTGTGATTGGCAGGTGGCCGGTAATACACAGATGTCTCAGGCAATTCTCTTAAAGCACTTCTGTAGCAGCAGTGATCATTTAAATGGCTGTAGACGGATTTCTTTTCTGAGGGGAGCTTAGGGGAATCGTATTCATCATATTTCTCTTTAAAGATTTATAGCTATAGATTTTCTCTTTTTAAAATAAATCTATCAAACAACAAACAGCATAAAGTGAGGTGCTGGGGTTTTCTTTTTTTCTTTTGCTTTTGCATATGTGTTGTTGGAAAAGGGTTTGGCCTTTTCATAAACGTTGTGTGCAAAAGAATTTTTAATAAAGTGAGCACAAGGACACATATAGGAAACACATCAGATCTGCTCTGTTCCCTAGGTTGGCCCCCTGTTAAACACTGAAATATTGGCTTGTAGATATAACGCAGGGTGCAGGAGACACCATAGCCAACAGACTTTCAGGGACTCCTGAAGCCTAAAGCCTTGTCAGTGGGGACAGTTTTGTCTGCTAGAGGGTGACCACCACCTTTTGAATTTTAAGACTGAGGAAGTCTGGTCCCTTTTAATTTTCACATTTCCCCTTCAGATGGGTAACTCCCACTGATTATTTGCCTTTGTTTCCCAGCCCTTCTTGCACCAATTAGTCAAATCTGACCCATGCCAGCTGATTGATAACTGGCACTCATAACTCCAGTGGCCACACATACCCAGTGGCCACAAACACCCAAGCTGCTCAATCTCAAAACCTTTCAGCCTGCCCTGCAAGTGTCATCAAGACAGGATCCCCGGAGCACAGGGCAGAGAGTCCAACCTCTCACTGGCAGGGCTGGGAAGCCTCTCCTTTGCGGCGCAGGAGAAAGGAAACTTGGGTCTGCTTTTTAGGTTCTGAAAATAAGCCAGAGTGGAGAGAAAAGAGTTAACACCAGACTTAGTAAAGCTTTCAAGACAAAACTTGTTAAATGCGATCTAGACAGACATAGGGAACTTTCTGCAGATTTCTGAGGTCTAAAAGAGAGGGCTCATGTCGACAGGAGAAAGGAGTAGGGAGTTGCTACATGGGAGAGATTTGCCATTATTACAAAAACTGGCTAAGTGGCTTGTTTCCATTAGATGACCTCACTGGTCACTGTTGTCAGTCGTGCTGTTCCCTTTCTCTTTTTTCTCCTGGATCTTGTTACCCTTCTTCTTTTTCTTCTTTTTCTTGGTCTCCTCCTTTTTGCCGAAGGTTATGAAGTCACTTTTGTCAATTTGGCTGTTAGTAGGCTCCTGCCGGATGGAGATGATTGCAGGAGATCCTGGGATAATGAATTTGTCTGGCAACTCACCGGGGCCAGATTGCTTGGGGTTGCCGGGTCCGTATTTAAAGGTCCAGCTGTTGCTGTTGACGCCAGCCCCCACAGGAGGGGACACCTCTCCTGCCTCTGGTTCTGAAAAAGAAAACATCACAGGTCAGTAACATGCCTTCCACGCCACACTCCTGGGTGGAGTAAAGCAGAAGTTCACAGAGAGGCCTGGTCCCTGAGAAACCGAGAACCCGTGGCCCACTTCTACAAGCTAGAAAGGGAGACCAGGGTTTGGCAACAGGCAGAAGGACAGACTTTCTCACCAAAGGGTCAAGGAATCTCATTTCCTAGCACCCCATTTTTGGCTCTTTGTGAAGGATTTCCTTAAGAATACTGCTGTGAGCATCTTGCCTGGGAATGGCATGGGGTATGTCATACAGCATTAAAGCAGAATATACTATTTTTAGAGTATAGATCAGAGAAAATTTCACAAATATATTTTGACTCCTACCTTGTCCAAAAGAGAGGATAAATTGGTTACATCAACTATTTGATCCTAATGCTGTTGTAATAACTTGAGTGGTGGTGGGGTGGAACAGAGAGGAACTGGTTTTGTTTATAATGGGAAGAAGTGGAGGGACAGAGGGCCACTACACAGCATAAGAGCATGGAATCTTGTAAGTTGGGCCTGAGTATGCCATCTGAGTGTCTGGAGAAAGCACATGGAGCCGACCTTTCTTTCCAAACAGAATCCCCTTCCTCAATGTGCTCACAGTCTACTAGGGCCATAGATTCAAACAATTATAAACTAATTTAATGAATGCAATAACCAAGATGCATGCAAAGCACTGAGGGACTCCAGAGAAGAAAATCATTAATACTTGAGGACATTAATGGGGATTCCAGAAGGGAAGGGAAATTTGCACTGAGTCTGGGAAAATGATTATGTATGCACAGGGGTTTCCAGTGCAAGACTTTCCCAATAGTCTATGTGTATATATGTCTTGAAAGACACATGGTAAAGTATACCTATGATTTCTAGAAGAGTAAAAGTCAGCACTAAAGAGGAAGAGTAATGATCTGTCTGGGCAAAGTAATCCCACTGGCCATGACATTGCAACTCCTTGACATCACAGCAGTGTTCACGTACCTGACACTGCTCCTTTGGCAGGCATGAGAAAAGCTCTGCCAGACAAAACTTTTATGCTCAAGTGCAGTTTGAGATTGTCTACAACTGTTTTTCCCACTGCCTCACCTTCCATCATCTTTCAGTCTCCTCTAATTTGGCATCCCTGAGCACAATTTTTCTAACATTGTTCATGTCAAGTTAACAATCATATTATTTCCTAAGCAACAGTTGTACTTTAATCATCATCTCATTTAACCTCTCAGCAGCATCTGTCATGCCCTTCCTGCAACACTTATTCTTAGGAGTTCTTTGACGAAACATTCTCTTGACTTTTCTCTCCAGCTGTTCTTTGTCAGCTCCCTTTGCAGGTTCCTCCTTACCTGTGTATCGGAGCTTCCTCGGGTTTGGCCCTAGATCCTTTTGTCTACTTTCCCTTCACTCTCTCCTTTTGGGAGAGTCATGTCCCTGGGTTTAAATCCTATCTAATACAAACAAACTAATTATTTTTAAAAAATAGACATCAGATTATATCACTCCCCTGCTTAAAATTCTTCAAATCCACTGCCTTGAGAAAAAAAAAAGTCAAACTCTTTAGCATGGTACAGGTAGTCACTGGCTACATATATCTAACTTACTACAAACTGTGGTTATGAACCAACCCCCATAAGCCTGTTACATGAAAAATTCAAGATATATACACTTGTTAACAAACAGGCACTACTTTGCTACATGCTTCAAAACATCATTATCTATTATCATGTGAAAAATGTTTTATTGTATCTGGAAGTATTTATTTAATGTTTTTTATGCATAGAAAAGGTACACTGTATGCTATATGGGAAAACAAACATTTGACTAACTTATGTTAGATACAAACCATATCTAACTGTCATAACTTATGTACAAATTCCACTTAAAGACAGAGTTAGGAATGGAACTTGTTTGCAACCCGAAGACTGCCTATATATAAGGCCTTCAATGATCTGATGTTTTCTCTTCTCTGAATTCACCTACCACTCTCCCTATTCTCCAGCCACAAGGGCCTTTTTTCAGTACCTCAAACACCCCCGAGGTCTTTTTTGCTCCAAGATCTTTACGCTTGATGTGTCCCTTTGCCTAGGATGATCTCCCCTCCATTGTTGGAAGGATTCTTCACTGTCTTAGTCTGTTCTTAAATGTCACTTCCTCAGAGAGGCAATCCGTGACCATCCTAGCCTAATGGCACCCCTCCCCCCTCCCTTTGCCACTCAATAATCTCTATCACTGTAAGAGGCAGAAAATAATATGTTTTATTCACCAGTGCATACCAGTGTCTAGCACAATTCCTGGCCCATAAAAGGTATTTAATAAGTATTTCTGGATGAATGAATTAAGGATTAATGTGAGAAGTGGGAGTGGCACCCACTCTTTAGCAGACAACTAAACAATTCCCCATTGGCAGTTACTTTTTTTTTTTTTTTATTAGGATTTGGGTGAAGATTTACAGAGTAAATTCACTTTTCATACAGCAGTTCACATATACTTTGTCTCATGTCATTGACCAAAATTTACAATGCAGCAGCTCCCCATAGTTACCTCCTCCCAGTGTCCATCCCTTCATACTCTTCTGCACCCTGAGCTATCTCCCTGTGCATAAGCAGCCCTTCCTTCTCCCATGATTGTTCTCTCCAGGGCGTGTGCCTACTTGAGGTAAATGTTTAACTCACATGCCATTGGCAGTACTTTTGAAGTCCTCAAAGACAAGGAGAGAATACATGTAAAATGCTTAGCTTGATCCCCAGCACAATGCAAGAGCTCAATAAATGGTATTAAATATGAATAACTATATAAGGAGCAGCTCTTGGGCCTAGGAAAGCAGGATAATGATATTGCAAATTTAGTCCAAGTACTAAAGTAATTTAGTCCAAGTAGCAGGCTGTAAGGAGAGAGAGCAAAAACTTTCTTCTCTCTCCCAATCCTCTTTCTATACATTATACTTTTCCTGGGTAGAGTCAACATCGTAACACTTTAGAGATGAGGCGATAAATTTTTTTTTTCTTTTAGACTCAGACTAATATCTTTTATGTATCTAAGATGATCAAATCTGTAATTGAGCTCAGCCAGAATCTCTCTGCCTATTTATCTTTCAAATGTAGGTCCTGTGAGAATAGAAGGGCTGTATATGCCCAGGGAGACAGCTCAGGGGGGCAGGAGTGGAGGGAAGGACACAGGAAAGAAGCAACTATGGGGAGGAAGTGGGAGGGGAGCTGTTGAATTGTGGGAAATCACAGTCAATGTCATGAGACAAAGTTTATGTGAGCTGCTGTATGGAAAGTGAATTTGCTCTGTAAACTTTCACTCAACTCACAATAAAAATTAAAAAAAAAAAGAACGTCAAGAAGGAAAAGACAGATGACCTCAGCCCTCCCCCCCAAAAAATGTAGGGCCTGAACCAAGAGACAGACAAAGAAAGAAATGTATTTTAAAGCCTCTGATTTGGCTCCTAGGAGAAATAGGCTTCAGCATCACTCTGCAATCCTTTAGTTGCTTTCAGAGTGCAGGATGGATTTTTTTCCCCAGCCATAGCCAGGACTCTACATGAGGTCTAAACATTGTCATCTGGAGATGCAGAGCTCAGAGATATCTTTATCTTGCAGAGCTAAAGGACATTAATGGCCATGCTATTGGCCAAGGGAGGCCTTCACAGCCAGACCACCAAGAGCTAATTGGCTTCTTTTTACACGTCACTGAGCTTCCACTGTGTTTTCTGGGCGACTTGGTTCTATCTGACTCAGCCTAAACTCCAAGAAGCAATCAGAGATCCATTCAGGTGCATCCTTCTCATGTTCAGCTTTTGCAGAGCAGAGCAAGGTCTGGTTTCTCCAGTCCCTCACAGACCAATATGCCCAACCTGCTCTGGTTGTTGTGTAAGCAAACATCTCCCAAGGCTCAGAAGCAGCTGAACTGTGGCTCAGTTGGGTGAATTAATAGCTTAAGGACCTGACAAATATTTACTGACCTCCTAATCTAAGTCTCTGGGAGCTCTGGTAGCATAGTGCCTAAGGCACTTGACTGCTAACCAGAAGGCTGGCAGTTCAAACCCACCAGCCACTCCTCGGAAGGAAGATGGAGCAATCTACTTCCAGAAAGGAAGATGTACCGTTTTTGCTCCCAGCCCCAGCCCAGGGCCAGTCCCAGCAAATGGTCACATCAAATGCATATTTCTTCCTTCTGGGTTGCCTCCCATCTTCCCTCCCAAGGCCTCCAGAAAGTCTCCTCCCCACATCTCTAAGGGACCTAGGTCCTTCTCAGATAAAAACAAGACTGAAGTTCAGTAAAGCCCCAAATGAGCTGACCTATTAGAGCCTAGAAAGGGATTTCAGACCCACATCAAGCAGGTAGGGGTCTGAATCTTTAGGCAGATTCTTTTCCTCCCATTCAGATTACAACCCAACAGGATTAAAAAGTACTGATAGAGTATAATCATAATAAAGTCTCCAGGTGGTACAGTTAATGCACTTGGCTGCTCAACCCCACCCAAGTGCCTTGGAAGAAAAGCCTGCTGATCGGCTTCAGAAAAAGCAGCCATTGAAAACCCAAGGAGCACACACAGGGCTGCCTTGAGTAGGAATCAACTTGATGGCAAATGGTTGTGATAATAAATAATGATAACAAATCGTTATCTGGAGAGAGATGATAACTTTTTGCCTTTATTATTATTATTATTATTATTATTTATTGGCCAATTTCTCCCAAACAGGTAGGACTACATTTTAAAATCAGGAAAATATACATTTTTAAATAAAGATATAGATCTGCAACTTTAAAAACTACTCTCTAAAGATAGCTGGCCATTCATGTAATCCTATCATTAACCCACCTTTCCATGTTAGGTACTGCCCAGGGGTCTTTTTGGCAAAATTTCCAAACTTTTTTTTTTTTTTTTTTCATGTTAAATAACTCTGGATGCCTGAGTTCGTTCATGGAGGTTAGCCTCAGTGACTGGGAGAGTTAAGCTAGATCGTTTGCCAATGCAACTGCCAGGGAAGGTCCTGAAATTGTGAAGCAAATGGCATGCGTATAATTTCACCTCCAGCCCCGACTAGGAAGTGCTCTGGACAACCATCAACGCCAGGGTAGGTGGGGTGGGAGGGATGGGTGGATGAGGGAGTTTCTGGTATACCTTGATTTCCTCTACAGAACAACAGAAAGTCATTTTGACCAAGGATACTAATTTCAGGAAAGCTCTTGGAAGGGCATGGGCTGGAGAATGTTGGTGGGTATTTCGTTCTCTCCTTTCTTCTCTTCATCTTGCTTTGTACTCTCTCTGGACTTGAGGTACTCCCCTGGCTCTATCACTTAATAGTGTGTAGTTCTGGGCAACTTACATAAAAATCTCACAACCTCAATTTTCTCATCCATGAAATGGAGATGATCAGCTTCCTGTCTATATCACAAGGTTATGAACACAGTTGACATTTAGCGTGCCATTTTCACATGCTTGGCATTAGGCTAAACAGATCAGCATACTGTATAATTTTTGGTCCTAACATGAAACATACCGAGTAGATACTACTAATGTGCCTGTTTTCTAAATGAGGTCACTTGCTTACTAACTGGTAGAGCCTGAGTCTCAGGCCCAGGCAGTGTGACTCCAGCTACAAGACTCACATAGAGAACTGAATATGAAAGCCCTTGAAAAACTCTAAAGCATTATACATCTGTACCAATTATTATGGTTATTATCTGTTTGTCACCATTTGAGAGACAGAAGCAGGCAGAGCCTCTCAGCTAAAACCAGATGAAAGGAGTCAGGGAGGAGGGGATGTGGGTGTGAGGGCGATGTGCTCTGGAAAATCACAGCACAGTCTCCAGGTTTCAACCCCACCCCTTCGCTCATTCATCCCTTTGTTACCATCTCTGGGATTTCGGTGCTGAGGTTAATAAAGAGCTTCCAGAAAACCCATCATTTTGATTAAAGCCGGGGACTATCTTGCCAGACAGCACTCTGGAGCCTGCCTACCGCCCACTCTGCTAGGTCCGTGCAGCCAGCAAAGGCTATTAAATGATTACAGCCATTTCCGGCCCAGCAGACAGCGCCCCTGGATTTCTCGTTCTTTGGCGCAGGTTGCTACTGCTGCATCTGGCTGCCCAGGGAAGAGAGTCAGGTCACAGAAGGATCTGCAGATTCTGGGTTTGAAAGAGAACATCCAGGCTTTCTAGGCAGGGACACTCCGCCCCCTTTCCTCCCTAAGCCAGTCATTGCAGTCTGATTTTGTTTGTACCTTCTTGTCTTTAAGCAGCCATTTCGCGCCCGCGTGTGCGAGCGCGCGTGAGTGTGTGTGTGTGTGTGTGTGAGAGAGAGAGAGAGAGAGAGATTGCCAGACTTTGCAGACTGTAGAATTATACACGCTCAGCCTGACCAAAACACAAAAACCATCAAATTTGTCTAAAGATCAAGTTTTAGAATAACTCTCACTTCTTCTCCACTCCGGATCTCACCTGGATCTGTGGATTTGTGGCTTTCCCAGGCAATTTGCCCCCTCCTCCATACTTAATCCTTTATGTATTGAACAGTGCTAATCTGAGTCCTAATTACAGCCCCCAAAACACAGGAGAACTGTGGTCTGAAACCCCAGTCCTGTCCAGGATCAGTGAGAAAGGGAGAGAGTGAAAACCACCTGGGCTAGCATTTCCCTGATTCTCAGTGCTTCAACTGACAGTGGAAAGAGTTTTCCATGGAAATCAGGGAATGTAAAAATAGATCCTCCCTCTTCTCTGTAGAACCTCAGGCTCTGTGATCAGAATACCTAGGTTTACATGTGGCTTTCTCAGGGAATAATCATACGACGCTCAGCAGACTGTTTGATATCCCTGAACCTCAATTTTCATCTGTAAAAACAAACAACCAACCAAACTCACTGCTGTTGAGTCAATTCCAACTCACCGCAACCCCTCCTTGGGTTTCTGAGGTGGTATCTCTACGGAAGTAGATTGCCCTGTCTTCCTTCCAAGGAATAGCTAGTGGGTTTGAACCGCCAGCCTTCTGGTTAGCAGTCAAGTACCTTAGGCACTAAAAGGAGATAATAATGGTAACCCCTCACTGAGTTGTCACAGGGTTAAATGTGATGATCCTTACAGAGCACATAGCATAGGTTCTGGCACAAAGTAAGAACTTATTAAATTAAGATCAGAGAAGCAGAAGATTCACCCAATTTTTAAAGAACTATTAATTGCTTACTTACTATTGGTCACACAGTTTATTAAACATTTTGCTTTTTTTGTTGTTTGTTTTCATTTGAAGAATTCCCATTTTACAGGTAAGGGGGAAAAAAAACAAACCTCACTGCCATGGAGTTAATTCCAACTCATAGCAACCCCCACTGGGTTTCCAAGGCTGCAAATCTTTATGGAAGCAGATTGCCTCGTATTTCTTCCAGCCCAGAATCACAGATCTTTTGGTTAGCAATCAATTGCCTTAACCACTAAGCCACCAGAGCTCCTTACAGATAAGAAAGGACGGGCTTAAATTACCCTGAATCACACAGGGATTTAGGAATGAGGCTGAAACATTATTCGTACATTAGCTTGCTGGCTCAGTAATAGAATTGTTATTATTACTTTTTAACTTCTTATGAAGCCTTGGGGTTGGGGAGGAGCTTGCTTCAGAAGCTTCATCCAGTGCTCCCCAGAGTAGCTGGGGAGGCTAAGTGTGTGTGTGACTGTCTGGAAGGCAGGCTTGGTGATGGGAAGGCTGATCTTACACCATCCCCCAGAGGCTGCTGGAGCTACTACTACTCCTGGGTGTTTCACCTGCCTGGGGTGAGATGAGTAGACCTGGAAGAAGATTTTGTGGCTATTTGGTACTTCAGGCCACAGCTGGGCTAATTTTCAGTAATCTTGGAACGGAAGAGATAAACGCACTCGGCATATTTTTAAAGCCACAGCTCTTGCTTTGTACTTAAAATAACTCTGCCTTTTCTAGGTTAAGAGTATAAAGACATCATGTGCTGTAAGCCCATATTCAAAAATTAGGGTAGATGATCTCAAGCCCTCCTCCTCACTCTCCACAGTTTGGTAGCTAAAATAAACCACGTTTTCCCCCTTTCCGTGACCCCCAAACCCAGAACAGCTCAGTGCATGGTTTTCTCTGCCTGTTACCAGGTTGCTAAGGTCTCCCAGGGTCTAGAGAGGGCAATTTCCCTTTATAGCCTTCTTCTCACAATGCCTCTGGCCTCTGCCAGCTGTTATAACCCAGGGGTATAGCATAGTGCTTAAAATGCAGGTTCTGGGGTCACACAGACCTGAACTGGAATCTCAGCGTTATGTGTAACCTTGAACAAGTCACTTAGCCTCTCAGCCCCAATTCTTTCATAGGTAAAACAAAGAGAAGAATAATATCTATCTAATGGGATGGTGAGCATTAAAAAGAGACAATGCTCATAAATCACATAGATCAATGTCTGGCGTGCAGGAAAACTGAAGGGGGATAGAAAAAAGATACTGTTACTGTGTGGTATTCCTCTAAGGAACCTGGCTCCCATTACCAATCTGTTGCTGGGTGCAGTACTTCCAGAAACTCTCTTCCAGGGACCCTCCTCCCAGCAGGCTTTCCCCCTCCCAGCAGGCTCTCCCCCTCCCAGCAGGCTCTCCCCATCTCAGGGATCATTAAGGACTTGCAGCTGTGAAGCTTTCCAGTTTAGAAATGGTTGCTAGGCAGGAAGCCATTCTCCAGAGCCCTCTAAAGAAAGGACACAGAGAAAAGAGGCAGTTTGGACTTGATAAAAAGCACACTGGACTAGATATCAGAAGCCTTAGGTTCACACATGGACTCCACCACTCCGTTTCCTACTACTCTCTACTCTTTGGGCAACTCTGACTTGTAGTTTCTTCATCTGTAAAATGGATATAATAGCTATCTTTCAGGGGTATTGTTATTCATTCAACTAAATTTATTTATTATTTATAGTGAAGTAGACACTGTGCTAGAAATTAGAGATTGGATATGAATGGTATTAGTACAGCTTCCTTGCACCCAAAGAGTTGCAGTACAGTGGGAGGAAAAACAAGCAGTCATGTAGATTCCAAAGCATGGCAACCCCTCGTGTGCTGGAGTAGAACCGTACCCCAGAGTGTTGGTCACTGGTTGATTTTTCTGAAGTAGATCACCAGGCCTTTCTTCCCAGGTACCTGTGTGTGGACTCAAACCTCCAACCTTTCAGTTAGCAGCTGAATGAGTGCATCAACCATTTGCACCACCCAGGAACTCCAAGTAAATGAATAAATACAATAATAGTTTTAAGTAATAAACGAGGCAGAGAAACTCTGGCATAAAGACACATTACATTTTCTAGAGACAGTCTAGTGCAGTGGTCAAATAGCATGGCTTCAAATCCTGGCCCTACCACTTACTAGATGTATGACCTTATTGAACCTGTAGGAGGCTCAGTTTCCTAAGGAGTAGAAGAGGCATAACAGACTTAATCTCTTGAGATGGTTACATAGATTAACAGTTAATACAGGCAAAGTGTTTAGAACGATACCTAGCATGTGATTTATGTTCTCAGTACAGGTTAGCTATTACTATTATTATTCACAAATATATTCTCTCCTCTCTCTCCTCCAGTCTTCACATTAACCCTGGGGTCTAAGTCTCTTGAAGATGTGGAATCATTGAGTGAAGTGATCTATAGCATCAGCTAGAGGGAGGTACGTGCCAGAGAGGAGTGTATAACAAGTGTGGTCTTTCTCCTGCTAAGAGAATGCCAATTTGATATTTTCATACCTTATGACCAGCACCTCACTTCTGGAACTCTATCCTACAAAAATACTAGTAGGAGTGCAAGATATATATATATATATATATATATATATATATATATATATACACACACACATATATTTGTTGTTGTTATGTGCCGTCGAGTCAGACCCGACTTATAGCGACCTCCATGGGTTTCCGAGGCAGTATCACTACAGAAGTAGATTGCCCAATCTTCCTTCCGAGGAGTGGCTGGTGGGCTTGAACCACCAGCCTTCTGGTTAGCAGTCAAGTGTCTTAGGCTACCAGAGCTCCTATATAGGAATATGCATTGCATAAAAAAATTCACACCAATAGGAAACTAAATAAATAAACCATAATAGAGGTATACAACATGGCACTATGCCCTCAATAAAGAAGAATGAGATGGTTCTGTAGGTGCTGACTTGGAAAGGTGTTTATGATATACTGATAAAGTAAAAAGAAAAACAAGCTGCATACTAATATACATAACTTTTCACCCTTTTGATATTTGAAAATATAATTTTGAATAGACGTAGACAAAATTCATACTTGAAGTATGAATCAAAAATTAATTTGAAAACTCCTTGAAGGATACACAAAACTTAACAGTGAAGGGGAGTGGGATTGAGGGGCATTTGATTGTTTATGCAAATAATGCTATACTGTTTAAAATTTATATCAACAATGTAATTGTTTATTACTTTATAATACAAAACCAAAAAAACCAAAGCCATGGCCACTGAGTTGATTTCGACTCATAGTAACTCTCTATAGGACAGAGTGAAACTGTCTCTTAGGGATTCCAAGGCTGCAATTCTTCATGGAAGCAGACTGCATCTTTCTCCCCAGAGTGGTTAGTGGGTTTGAACCGCCATTAGCAGCTGAATGCCTTAACCACTGTGCCACCAGAGCTCCTATTTTATAATACAGTACTTTAAAATGAATTCTAATAAAAAAAGAAAGAAATCTGGGAGAGGCACACTAAACTATTGGTGGTTACTTCTGGGAAGCCTGACTAGAGGTAGGGAGTGAGGCACTACTCATTTTATTTTTACTCTGTACAGATTTAATCTGCTATGGTGATTTTTCTTCTTTATATAATTAAAAGAGAGAAAATAAAAAAGAACGCTGGCCCAAACACTACTTGCCTTATCAGCTGCATAGTTCAATGTGGCCCACAAACCAGCTGAGACAAAATATCACTGCACCTGATGGCCTGGAACCCAGTGCACAACGAAAAAGCGGGACCTCTTGTTCAAAAATTGTTAAGAACTTCAAGATAGTGACAGCATAATATTAAACCATGCAGGGCTTTTCTAGGGGCAGGGCCTTCTGCAACACCACAGGTTGTACACCCAGGAAGTCAGCCTTGCCTGGATGCAAGGCCCACTGCAAGGCTCCTCTTTCAGCAGCACAACTTCACTAAGAAATCTTCACAAAGGTTTCACAGTGCCTATCCTACCTGGAGCTGCATTAAGACATAATCATTTCACCCACCAATAACATTGCTTCTGGCTTTGGTTGGGTTTTCAAACTCTTCTTCTCTACCCTCCCCTCACTTTGTTACAATCTGTGCTTCTTAAAATTTGGCAGCAATCCCAGGCTCTGTGTTGCTGTGTCACTGCTCAGCTTTGAGCAACCATTTCTAGACAAGCAGTGATATGCCTGCATCTAGGGTATAAAATGGAGGTGCTGTCAGAACGCTGTTGTAGAAAGAGGGCCAGAGAATAAGTGTCTTCCAGGGAGAATCCCCCTACCACCACTATCCCGCCACCCTACGTACTTCAATACCATTCCATTTAATCCAGCAAAAACGTTTTGAATTCTACTTACTATGTGCCATGCATTGAGCTAAGTGCTAGGGGTAGTAACAGTCATGATAACATTACTAAATTCCTATGAGGAATTACACTGTGCTAAGCATTTTGCATACATGATCTCATTTAATCTTTACAACAGCCTATGGCCTTTTTTCTTCTACACATTAATCAATCTGAGGCACAGGTTCCCAATTATTAAGTAGTACAACAGGGATTCAAAGCACTGTGTGATGCCATGCTGCCTCCCTGAAGAGGTTCAGAAAAGGCAAAATTTAAATAAACCTTCCCTTTCCCCTCTCCATTCTCTCAGACATGATTACACCAACACCCTGAGAATTACTTAGGAACATATCCAAAGCCAGTCCTTTAACAAGCACGCTTCTTTCATCTCCCTTTTTAGCCCCACATTTCTAGATACAATATGTCTACTCCTTGTTTTGAGAAGAGACAAACACCACGTTGATTAGTTCATTAGCCCTGTGATATCTTATAGGTTGGTTTTTGAAGGTTCAATAGAACTAAGGGGGCTCAAGAGAGTCTTATCTTAAAAAGAAACATTCAAATAAACCTGGTGGCTCTCCATTGCCAACAAAAGAAACTGACTCCAGCCTACCTTTCTGATGTCATTTCCTATCAGTTCTCCATCCCATCCACCTATTCAACTGCACTCATCTCACATTATGCACTTCTAAATTTTTTTTCCCCCACATGTTTGTTTAATTTGCTTGGAAGGGACTCTCTCCTTACATCCTACTTGCCATCCTGCAATACCTACTATTAAATGCCACATACTCTGTGACTTAGTTCTCTAAATCCCCAATTCTATTTTCTGGGCTTCCATGGTATTCTGTCCTCAGGTTGCTAAGAGAGGTGTTGGGTCCTGTGAAAACATGGGGGACCCTCTCAGGAAAGGTGGACCAGCTTAACACATTTACATGGCGTTTGTGTTGATTATTAGATAGACCACGACACTATTATGGTCCTTAGCACATGACTTTATAATATTTATGTCTTATTTTCTTACATTTATATCTTCCCCATTAGACTATGAGGGCAGGAATGTGTTATATTTAGTATTATAGTCCCATTACTGAGGACAGCTTAAGTAAGTGCTCAGTAAATGTCTGTTTAATGACTATCCAGAAGGTTCTAACCAAATTCTATCTTGAAGCTATCTTAGTCACCTAGTGTTGTTATACTAAAAAACACCACAAGTGAATAGCGTTAAAGAACAGAAATCTATTTTCTCACGGCTTTGGAAGCTAAATATGCAAATCAGGGTCTTGGCTGATTCCTTTTGTGAGCATCTCTCCCAGTTTCTGGTGACTGCATCTGTGGCATTTTCCCTTGTGTGTGACTGTGTCTATCCTGTTCTTTTTATAAGACACTGCTCAGAAGGGATTAAGCTTAAGACCCACCCTACTCTGATACAATCCCCCATTAACATAAAAGAAAACCCCATTTCCAAAAGAGGTCATATTTACAGGTATAGGAATTAAGACTTCAACATAACTTTTTTTGGGGACAAAATTCAATCATAACAGAAGCCAAGTCAAAGAAAGCAACTCTGAGCAAACTAATGCTTTATTTGTTTATGTATGTGTAGGGGGGCCATCTGGGAAGGGTGGGAGAGAAAGAGAGACTTTCTATCCAAGTATGTATGCTAGAGAGCAAATGAATGAATGAATATGGATTTTAAAAGAGAATGATGGTGGTGGAGGCTAAGGGTGAGATTCTAGGGACCTGCCTGGGTGTTGGTTTTTGTGGAGCTCTTCCTGTTGCTGTTAGGTATTGTCGAGTTTTCAACTCAGGGTGACCCCTATGACAGAGTACAACTGTTCCATAGGGTTTTCTAGGCTATAATCTTTATGGAAGCAGATCTCCAAGTCTTTCTCCCATGGAGCAGATGGTTAGGTTCAAACACCTTTCGATTAGCAGCAGAGAACTAAACCACTGTGCCACTCTTTGGAAAGGTCAGTGATTCCAACAAGCCACTGCCAGACTGGCAGTCTGCTTCCATAAAGATGATAGCCTTGGAAACCCTCTGGGGCAATTCTACTCTGTCTCACCAGGTCACTGTGAGCCAGAATCCACCAGCTGGAATTGACTTGACAGCTAAAGGAGATCTTCCTGGTGTTGTTTTCAGGTGCCATTGAGTCTTAGTTCTGACTCATAGCAACTCTATGTACAACAAACCAAACACTGTGCAGTCCTGTACCATCCTCACAATCATTGCCACGTTTGAGTCTGCTGTCACAGCCACTGTGTCAATCCATCTTGTTAAGGTCTTCCTCTTTTTCACTAATCCTCTGCTTTACCAAGCATGGTGTCCTCCTCCAAAATATGTGAGATGAAGTCTTGCCATCCTCCCTTCTAAGGAGTATTCCAGCTGTACTTCTTCCAAGACAGACTTGTTCATTCTTCTAGAAGTCTATGGTACATTCAGTATTCCTTGCCAACACCACACAAAGGCATCAATTTTTCTTTGGTTTTTCCTTATTCATTGTCCAGTTTTCACATGCATATGTTCTTGTTGTTGTTAGATGCTGTTGAGTCGCTTCCAACTCATAGTGACCCTATGCACAGCAGAACGAAACACTGCCCAGTCCTGCACCAGCTCCATGATCCTTGCTATACTTGAGCCCATCGCCACAGCCACTGTGTCAATCCATGTCATTGAGGGCCTTCCCCTCCTTTGTCAACTGCCCACCTTAACCAAGCATGACATCCTTCTCCAGGGAATGGTCCCTTCTGACAACAGGACCAAAGTATGTGAGACGAAGTCTGGCCATTCTCGGCTCCAATGAGCATTCCAGCTGCATTTCCTCCGGGACAGATTTGTTAGATGTTTTAGCAGTCCATGGTACTGTCAGTATTCTTCGCCAGCACCACAACTCAAAAGCATCAACTCTTCTTTGATCTTCCTTATTCATTGTCCAGCTCTCACATGCATATGAGGCTATTGATAATACCATGGCTTGAGTCAGGGGCATTTTAGTATTCAAAGGGACATTTTGCTCTTTAACACTTTAAAGAGATCTTTTGTAGCAGATTTGATTTCCTGACTGCTGCTTCCATGAGGTTAACTATAGATCTAAGTAAAATGAATCCTTGACAACTTCAATTTTATCATGATGTTGCTTTTGTTTCCTTCATATTGAGTTGTAGTCTGGCTGGCCAGATAGCTGTTTTCCAAATTTCTTGGCATATATAAATGAGCACTTCCAACGTTGCATCTGTTTGTTGAAACATCTCAGTGGGTATTCTGTCAATTCCTGAAGGCTTGATTTTCACCAATGCCTTTAATGCAGCTTGGACGTCTTTCTTCAATACCCTTGGTTCTTGATCATATGCTACTTCCTGATGTCAACCAGTTGTTTTTGGTACAGTGACTCTGTGTATTCCTTCCATCTTCTTTTGATGTTTTCTGCATCATTCAGTATTTTGTCCATCGAATCCTTCAGTATTGCAAGCTTGAATTTTTTTCTTCAGTTCTTTCAGATTGAGAAATGCTGAGCACACTCTTCCGTTTCGGTTTTCTGACTGCAGGTCTTTGTACATACCATTACAATACTTTATCTTCCCAAGCCACCCTTTGAAATCTTCTATTCTGCTCTTTCACATCATCGTTTCTTCCTTTTGCTTTAAAACCAAAAACCAAACTCACTGACATTGAGTCAATTCTGACTCATAGCAACCCTCTTTGGGTTTCCAAGGTGGCAAATCTTTATGGAAGTAGATTGCCCAATCTTCCTTCCGTGGAGTGGCTGGTGAGTTTGAACTGCCAACCTGCTGGGTAGCAGTCAAATGCCTAAGGCACTAAGCCACCAGAGCTAGTCTGTCTTAGTCTGGAAGGTCTGGTGAAACTTGTTCATTATGGGTGACCCTGCTGGTATATTGGTGGTATAGCTTCCAGCATCATAGCAACATGCAAGCCATAGTACCAGAAACTGACAGATGAATGGTGGAGATCTTCCCAGTGCTTTCCAAATGACAATTAGAAGGCTAGTATCCTGGAGGCAAGATTGTGACCCTGAGCGACAAAAACTGAAGGAGCAAATTTGCATCTCTAAACATCCAGATTTAGAGAGAGCATACCAAAGAGACCATCCTCCCTAAAGAAGTTTCCCAAAGGCAAATATTTAGAATCAATGTATACTTAGTCCAATTGGGAAACTGATGTGACATTGATCACTGACTAACCACAGCCCCACTGACTGTGGACTGCAGGGATAGCAGTTAGATTGACATCTTAGTGACATGAGGAGCCTATAAGGGGTGCTGGTGTCCTAGGAGGCTCTTTCATAAGTCTCATGGCCTAATCACTGTTAGAGGCAGTAAGAGAAATTTAATCTCCAATTAGAGCTGATGATAAGGAGCTCTGGTGGCACAGTGGGTAAGGCATTTGGCTGCTAACCAGAAGGCTGGTGGTTCAAACCCACCAGCTGCTCTGCAGGAGGAAGACAGGGGCAATCTACTTCCTTAAAGATTTACAACCTTGGGACCCCTATGGCGCAGCTCTACTCTGACCCATAGGGTTGCTATAAGTCAGAATCAACTTGATGGCAGTGGGTGGGTAGAGCTGATAATAATGTAGAGAGTCCTAGGCTTGGGAGTTGCCCAGTCTGATAGGATCTCAAGGAGGTAGCTGCTGTTGTTGAGGTGCCATCATGTCGATTCCAACTCATAGTGAACCTCTGTGACAAAGTATAACGGCCCAATAAGGTTTTCTGGATTATAACCTTTATGGAAACAGAGTGATAAGATCTTTTTCCCACTGAGTGACTGGTTCAAACCAACTTTCCATTAGCAGCCAAGTCCTTAACCTTTGCACCAGTTGGGCTCTGTAAAGACAAATCTTTTTGCAAAATGCTCCTAAACAAACAAACACGTCCCGAGGTGCATATGTTTTCATAGAATAGACCCATAATCCTGACCCCTGACCCACACATGGAAGCATCATTAAGGAAAAGCCTCCTTCCAGATTGGCCTGTGGATGATCTCTCCTCCCTGTTCCCCAACTCCTAGAAAGGTACTCTTAAACTTGGAATCAGAGAGTGAATAGCCTTCTCTGCAATTACCAAGCTATTCCCTTCACCTGTACTATGGAACAAAGTAATACAGTGTGTTAATGAAGTGTCTAGGGTTCAGCAGCAGGCAGACTTGAGTTCAAATACTGCTTTCGCCACCTTCAAGTTGTTTAAATATACAATGCATGTAAAGTATTTATAACAGTTCTCAATAAATGGTAGTTTACAAACCCTTCCTTTCTCTTGCCTACTATAACTAGGGAATAATGGAAGACTTTAAAGACTTTAAAATTTGTCAACAAGGACCCTCTCTTCACACACTTAAAAAAAAAATCCAGAAATGGACAGTTTTCTAGAAACACACCACTTACCTAAACTAACACAGACTGA
>NW_006921643.1:7083047-7088028 GCF_000298275.1 Orycteropus afer afer | reverse complement strand
AAAAAAAAAAAAATCCACAAGGCTTATTTTTTAGCAAATAGGCATTATCCAAGAGAAAGGAACTTCCTGTATTCTGTGTGTCATCATCAAACACAAAGTCAAATTCATAGGCTCACAGGTGTCCACTTTAGGGCTGTTTACATATCTAGTGATGCTCTTCTCCCCCCAAATTGAACTCTATGATATGCAAAGTGCTGTGCACTTAATGTAAATCCCTCATGCTGGCTGAAGCTTTTAGCCTTGTCACTGAAATTTAGGGTATTCAACTGCCTTCAAATGATGATGGGACCAGAGACACAGAAGATGTGTTCTTTGGTAAGACAGTTTCTATGATGCAGAGCTAAAAAGCTAAGAGAAAAGATTTGGAGAAAGGGGTGTCACTTCACTACTCAGCCTGGATGCTGCCTACAGCAATAACTCAGGACACAGAATTGGTTCATGTTAGAAATAAGTTCAAGTTGGTGGGCTTTCTGGAAACTTCAACAACAAACTTGTTGGTTCAGACTTTCTGTACAGGGCAGAATTTACTTATGTTTAAGTTTGTTGTCGTTGTTGTTTAACATGCAATTTGGCAGCTATAATCTAGAGGCCCAGGGTGTAATGTTTGGAATCCAGCAGACAAGGAACACAATTCTACAATTCTAGTAACAATAAACTTCTCTTTGCTTTTGTTCTCTTCTGGATTCAAATTTGGTTCCTAAAAGTTACCTTTCATATCCTGACCTTTTATAGAAATGTCTCTTGAGTCTGACTTCAATAAAGCTCTCACTTTCTCTTTTACTACTAGCATAAACATTTATTTTCTCCTTATTTCATTTAGTATTCTCATCCTCAGGATTGCCTTCTTCCATCCTTTACCTAGCCCACACCCTTGGAGAGAAACCATCCCAGGCAGGATTGTCACTAAGGAAGCTTTGACCTCACTGTGATAAGAATGAAAAGGCATCTATCCTTCCTTTTTATGATTGCAAGTAATGAGAACTCAAATGCTGAGGCAGAGAGCGAGGTCTCCTCTCCAATCCACACACTCATCTAGGCATCCTGGCAGTGAACTGTCTTATGACCCTTCCCTAGAGGCCTAGTCTCTATCAAGTGCTTGACCTGAATCTGTTTCTCCAGATTAGGCAATGACCTTTTCAACTGCCTCTGTGAATGTGAGCTTTTCAAGTTCCTTCAAGATCTGTGCTGAGTTTCTCTGAAAATATTTGCCATTAAAGACCCTTGCTGTCATTGGGAACAGCCTTTCATTTCTACTTTAGTAGTATCAGTGAAGCTCCGAGTAAGGTTTGCTGGAGCTGCCCAAGGCTTAAAGGAATTACAAGCTATAACTACTCCCTTGTCCTCAATCCAGGTCTTTCTTGTCCAAGCACTACCCAGCGAGGAGTTCCAAATCTACCAGTTCCAATCAAAGTAACGTTTCCCACAGGATGAATTGTAGGCTCTTCATTCCCCACTTCCCCTCCCTCACAAACCTCTGAAACATACAGGTCATTTTTGAGTTCAGTCAGGTTAGCAGAGTTGGTGACCCTCCCTTTGTGGCATTAGGATCTCCCCAACATAAACTCGAATCTCTCTTTTGGCAAGTGGCTTAAAAATTCAGCTACAAGGAAAGTGCACAGAAAAAGTTACAGAGTAATTTGGAAACTCTCTATCCTATGCAATATTGTCAAGTAACTGAAGGATTATTTATTTATTTATTATGAACTTTCCTGAGACATCTTCAAAAGTTGTTTCTCATGATAAAGTTTTCAAGGGTCAGAGGAGCTGGCATCTTAAAGAGATCAATGATAACCAAAAGAACTATCATGACTCTCCTTTCTTGACCCTGCATTAATTAGCCTGCCTCTCTGCATCTGTGGGATGTAAAGGAAACCACAATCTAAAGAGACAGTTCTTGCGGATTTTCTTTCTGACCTGTATGCCCAAGAACACACATCTGAGTGCACAGGAGGTTGGCTAGTTTTCAGGAGACACAATCTCTGTTTGAGGCTACTGTATGGAGGAAGTTCTTTTATTATGTATCATGGTCCTGACTGTATTCTGCCCTGAGCTATCAATCCTGGAACTGAAGTGGGGGAAATGAGAATAGTGCAGGAAATACAGGGAAAGAGCTATCTCAGAATCTGTTAATTAAATATAATCTATTTATTAAATGTTTAATTTCAGGGGGTAGAAAAAAAGCAAGTCTTCATTCTGTCTTTTATCTACCAAACCAAAACCCAAACTCACTGCTGTTGAGTCGGATCTGACTCATAGTGACCCCTCCTTGGGTTTCCGAGGCAGTATTACTACGGAAGTAGATTGCCCCATCTTCCTTCCGAGGAGTGGCTGGTGGGTTTGAACAGCCAGACTTCTGGTTAGCAGTCAAGTGCCTTAGGCACTACACTACCAGAGCTCCCATCTTTTACGTAGATGACCCTTAAAAACAAAAGTGTGGAGCTGTCCTCTCAGAAGGAGATGAAAAACGTCATGGATGGTTAGAGTCAGCAAAGCCTTAACCTTCATGGTTTCTCCTAGGTCCAAAGCCAAACCCACTGCTGCTGAGTGAATTCCAACTCATAACTACCCTATAGTACAGGGTAGAACTGCCCCATCGGGTTCCAAGGCTGTAATCTTTACAGAGGTGGAATGGATGCTAAGTCGCCCTCTGACACCATTTTGTTCCCTCCCTACAGAGCAGTCCAAACCCAACCCAACCCACTGCTGTAAAGTTGTATCCAACTCATAGCGACCCTTCCTTGGGTTTCTGAGGCGGTATCACTACGGAAGTAGATTGCCCAACCTTCCTTCTGAGGAGTGGCTGGTGGGTTTGAACTACCAGCTTTCTGGTTAGCAGTCAGACAGATGCCTTAGGCACTATGCTACCAGAGCTCCTACAGACCAGTCCAGAGCAGACCAGCCCAGAACATACTAATTTCTTATGTCTCTTGAGCTACATATAGAGAATTCTCAGCCAAGATAATGAGCTCCACATCCCTGGAAAGTGCTTCTTACAAGAATTCCCTTTCCTCAGCTAAAAACCACGAAGCCAAGCTGACATCCATCCCTAGGCTGTGAGACAGAAGGTGAGAGCAGAGGGTACACTGACAGGAAGAAGCTGCCCCACTCACAAAGATCCCTGATCTCATTCTTTTTCCTAATAAGGATATGCACACACCTCCCAGGCTTGTCATTGCCATGACAACAGTAGAAGTTGAGGGTGAGCAGGTTAGTGGAACAGCATGCTTTCTAAATTCTCCAACAGGCCCCGAGGCTGCAGTCACTCATGAAGTGGAAAAATCCATGTTGACAGCACTCCTAAATGGATTCCAAAAAACTTAAGAATCATAGTTTCTTTCTGAGAAGAAATCAGAGATGGAGTCTCCACGGAGTCTCTTTGTGGGGAGTTGGTTTTGTCAGAGAAGCAGGAATCCCTAAGACAAACAAGGAGCACTAATCCCCTATTAGATGAGGGCAAGTAAACTGTGTCCATTTTCCACAGAGTAAAGAGATATGGCAAACTAGGGCAAAAGCAATGCCCCAAGGAAACAACGAGATAGGCACTTTCTTTTAAAAAAACAAAAAACCTCTATAACACAGTCTTCCCACAGAGACTGCTCAGAGCAACACAGGCCTACATTCTTGAGTTGAAGGATAGATTCATACCTGGAAAAATCATAAAAATAGGCACCACTTACTCAACATTTACTGTTTTCCAGACACTGCAGTATATATGTGCTATTTAATTTGTGCAACAATTCTATAAGGTAGATACTAGCTCTGGTAGCATAGTGCCTAAGGTACTTGACTGCTAACCAGAAGGCTGGAAGTTCAAACCCACCAGCCACTCCTCGGAAGGAAGGTTGGGCAATCTACTTCCGTAGTGATACTGCCTCAGAAACCCAAGGAGGGGTCGCTATGAGTCGGTCCGACTTGACAGAACAACAACAGCAACAACATTATCATCTGCATTTTATCGAGAAAGAACCTGGGGGTCAGAAAACTTTAAGTAATAGCCCCAGGGACATGCAGCTACTGACTGGCAGAGCTAGAATTCAAAGGAGAGTCGTTATGAATCTAGAACATGAGCTTTTAATGATTATCTCTCTGTTATGGTGAAACGACCCCTGCGTCTTACAAGAATCATAATCACATGCCTTTCTTACACGGTCTCCAAAGATATCAGATAACCTCAAGAATATTTAGACTCTGGACTGTTGTTGTTATAGTTTTCTAAAACTTTAGAGTGCATCAGGATTGCATGGAGGGCTTATTAAAATGCAGGTTACTGGGCCTCACCCTGAGAATTTCTGATTCAGTGGGTCTAGGGTAGGGCTCAAGAATTTGCATTTCTCTGTGGAAATGGTTATGTTGGTGAATGCTTGTTGTGTATATTTTCACCATAATGAAAGTAAATAAAAAATAAAGAGAGAGAGAGAGAGAGATTTTGCATTTCTAACAAGTGCCCAGGTATCTTTGGTGCTGCTGGTTTGGGAGTTATATTTTGAGAACCTCTGTTCTAGTCACACTAATGTTCTCCAACTTTGCCTTATTGCTATAAGATGCCTCATCTATATAATTCTTCATCTTTCATTGTTTAGTCCTAGATGTGGTCTTACTTGACAAGGAATCATGTTATCTTTGGCAGTGCTGTGTGTTTTAGAATTCTGAGCTCTTTTGAAAATAATGAATATTTCCCATGCCAGAAATAATTCACAGTTGCCTTAGGTAAGTCCTGCAAACCCCATGAAATTTAGATAGAGGAGCCTGGGAGAACCAGTAAGAGAAAGTAAAGCTGCCTGGCCCCCTTGAGGCCAGACTAGCTCCCTCGCAGGCAGGCTCAATCCTTTTATAACCTCTCAGGATTCCCTTGAGGAACTGAACATAAGAAGACACTTACTAAACTATTTCAGATTATTCACTTTGAGAAATTTAAAGGAGTCTGTTATGGATTCAGTTGTGTTCCCCAAAAAATACATATTGTAAATCCTAATTCTTATAC
>NW_006921643.1:7080721-7081999 GCF_000298275.1 Orycteropus afer afer | reverse complement strand
GGGGGTCTTTATGAGTCGGGTCCGATTTGATGGCACATAACAACAACAACAAAGCCACCTATTTGTGGCATTTCTGTTTTAGCAGCACTAAGAAACAAAGACAGAGTTGTAATGTGCATGACTCACCCTTTACTACCCCTCATACGCCTGTTAAAGTGGAGGGTCAGTGAAAAAGGGGAAGACCCTCAATGAGATGGATTGACACAATGGCTGCAACAGTGGGCTCAAGCATAGCAAGGACTGTGAGGATGGTGCAGGACAGGGCAGTGTTTCGTTCTATTGTACATCGGGCCACTGTGAGTCAGAATTGACTCGACAGCACATAACAACAACAACCTCCCAAAACATATTACTCCACCTGAAGAGATGAGGCTGTGACTGTATTCTTTGTACTCCCTATTTAGCTATGTTTCTTTCTCTACTCAGTCTCCACTAGAAACTATTAAGGAAATAAAAAAGCCTGTGGTCCAGGTCTGCTCACACAGAGCAAGGCTGGAGAAAGGAGCCAGTAATCAGGATTAATCAGTACAATGCACCTGACTTGTTTGTCCTGCAGAAAATATCACCTGGTGATGTCCCCATTGATCCCTTCAGTGTGTGCCTTCTTTATCCTAGGCTTTGGTGGACTGTGAGAATAAATGAACAGTTCAGTGACAAAGCAAAAGAATTAATCAATGGAAGAAAAACAACTGCAGGGAACACATGTGAATGATGATTAGTGCAAAGCAGGCCCCACTGCCTTTATGCCCACTGCTGCAGCTGTTGCAAGTGTGGGTATGAAAAGAGCAATAAATGACTGGTTCTTGGGAAGGACAAAGACATAAGTGTAAGAAGACTCAGGCACTGGGTAGAAGCCTTTTGGAAGCAGCCGTACCTCCTTCATGAGTCACTAAGGGCAACAGAAACAATGAAAGGCAGATTTTATTTGATACTAGAAACAAATTTTCTGGAGTATTTTCCTTTCTTCAGGCAACAACTAATAACCCCACTTCACCTCATTTATAGGTGGCCAGCTGGAGGCAACTGAACTGTATGGATGATGCAACTGAGATGATTCCATCTCTGTGGGTCAGTATCTGGGCCTAGAGATCAGAACTATTGAATTCTGACTTCTGTCAACCAAGGCCATACCACAAATTGCACAAAACAAAAGTAACCCAGAAGAAAAAGGTATGAGATGATTATTGTTGTTGGGTGCTGTCAAGTCAGCTGCGACTCATAGTGACACTATGTCCAACAGAACAGAACACTGCCTAGTCCTGCACCATCCTCACAATC
>NW_006921643.1:7079384-7080134 GCF_000298275.1 Orycteropus afer afer | reverse complement strand
CAGGTATGCAAGGATGGTTCAACATTAGAAAAACAATCAATATCATCCATCACATAAATAAAACAAAGGAAAAGAACCACATGCCCGTATCAATTGATGCAGAAAAGGCATTTGATAAAATCCAACATATATTCCTGATCAAAACTCTCAGAAAAATAGGAATAGAAGGGAAATTCTTCAACATGATAAAGGGCATATATGCAAAACCAACAGCCAACATTATTCTCAATGGAGAGAGACTGAAACCATTCCCCCCTTGTGAATAGGAGCCAGACAAGGATGCCCTCTATCACCACTTCTATTCAACAATGAAATCCTAGCCAGGGCAATAAGGCAAGAAAGGGAAATCAAAGGCATCCAAATTAGTAAGGAAGAAGTCAAACTATCCCAATTTGCTGATGATATGATCCTATACATTGAAAACCCAAGAGACTCAGAAAAAAAAACTATTGGAACTAATTGAGAGATTTAGCATAGTGGTGGGATACAAGATCAACATACAAAAATCAGTTGGCTTCCTCTACACTAGCAAAGAGATTGCTGAAAAGGAAATAAGGAAATCAATACCATTTACAATAGCTATGAACAAAATAAAATACTTGGGAGTAAATCTCACTAGGGATACAAAAGACCTGTACAAATAAAACCACAAAACACTACTTCAAGAAACCATAAGAGATGTACATAAATGGAAGAACATACCATGCTCATGGATAGGAAGATTGAACATTGTGAAAATGTCAATACTAC
>NW_006921643.1:7039704-7077429 GCF_000298275.1 Orycteropus afer afer | reverse complement strand
GGGTTTGAATCGCCAGCCTTCTGGTTAGCAGTCAAGTGCTTTAGGCACCATGCTACCAGAACTCCTCAATGGAATACTTTGCAACACTGCAACACTAAATAATAATGTAGAATCTTCAAAACACCATATAACATGGATGAACTTAGAGGACAAGCAAAATACATCAATCACAGAAGAACAAATATTGTAGTATTTCATTATTGTAGAAATGAAAGGAAAGGTTTATATATGGAAGGAAACTTTCTTTGTTGGCTACCAAGGGTGGAAAGTAAACACTGCAAATTTTTTTTTAATTAAAAAAAAGAAGAAGTTTAAAGAGGTCTTTTGCAGCAAATTTGCCTAGTGCATTATGACATCTGATTTCTTGACTGCTGCTTCCATGGGTGTTGACTGTGGGTCCAAGTGAAATGAAATCCCTGACCATGTTTTCTCCATTTATTGTGATGTTGCTTATTGGTCCATTTATAAGAATTTTTGTTTTCTTTATATTGAGGTGTAATCCATATTGAAGACTGTAGGCTCTTATCTTTATCAGTAAGTGTTTCAAGTCATCTTCACTTTCAGTAAGCAAGGTTGTGTCATCTACATATTGCAGGATGTTAATGAGTCTTCCTCCAATCCTGATGTCATGTTCTTCTTCATACAATCCAGCTTTCTGGATTATTTGCTCAGCATACAGAGTGATACTTATGGTGAAAGGATACAACTCTGATGCACACCTTACCTGATTTAAAACCATGCAGCATCCCCTTGTTCTGTTTGAATGACAGCCTCTTGTTCTATGTACAGGTTCTTGATGTGCACAATCAAGTGTTCTGGAATTCCCATTCCTCCCAATGTTATCCATCATTTGTTATTATCAACATAGTCAAATGCCTTTGTATAGTCAATAAAACACAGGTAAACATCTTTCTGGTAATCTGTGCTTTCAGCCAAGATCCATCCGATATCAGCAACGATATCCCTATTTCCACATCCTCTTCAGAATCCAACTTGAATTTCTGGAATCTCCCTGTCAATACACTGCTGCAATCATTTTTTAATGATCTTCAGCAAAATTTTACTTTGAAAAGTGATATTAATGAAGGAGCTCTGGTGGTGTAGTGCCTAAGGCATTTGACTGCTAACCAGAAGGCTGACGGTTCAAACTCACCAGCCACTCCTTGCAAGGAAGATGGGGCAATCTACTTCCGTAGTGATACTGCCCTGGAAACCCAAGAAGGGGTTGCTATGAGTCAGATCTGACTCAATAGCAATGGGTTGTTGTTGTTGTTGTTGTTTTTGGTTTTGATATTAATGATATTTTTCAATAATTTCCACATTCTGTTGGATTACCTTTCTTTGGAATCGGCACAAATACTGATCTTTTCCAGTCAGTTGGCCAGGTAGCTGCTTCTAGATTTCTTGGCATAAATGAATAAGCACCTCCAGCACTGCATCCATTTGCTGAAACATCTCCGTGGGTTTTCCATCAATTCCTGGAAACTTGTTTTTCACCAATTCCCTTAGTGCAGCTTGGACTTCTTCCTTCAGTACCATTGGTTCCCGATCATCATATGCTACCTCCTGAAATAGCTGAACGTGGACTAATTCTTTTTGGTATGGTGGTTCTGTGTATTCCTTCCATCTTCTTTGGATGTTTCCTGTATTGAATCCTTCAATATTGCAACTTGTGACTTGAATTTTTTTCTTCAGTTCTTGCAGCTTGATAAATGCCAAGTGTGTTCTTCCTTTTTGCTTTTTTAACCCAGTTCTTTGCACATTTCAATTACAATACTTTACTTGGTCTTCTCAAACCGTCCTTTGAAATCTTCTGTTCAGCCCTTTTATTTCATCACTTCTTCCATTCACTTTAGCTACTCCCCAATCAAGAGCAAGTTTCAGGGTCTCTTCTGACATCCATTTTGGTCTTTTCTTCTTCTCCTGTCTTTTAATGACATTTTGCTTTCTTAGCATATGATGTTCTTGATATCATACCACAGCTTCTCGGTCTCTGGTCATTGGTGTTCAATGAATCAAATCCACTCTTCAGATGGTCTCTAAATTTAGGTGAGATATAATTAAGGTTATATTTTGGCTCTTGTAGACTTGTTTTGATTTTCTTCAACTTCAATTTGAACTTGCATATGAGCAACTGATGGTCTGTTCCAGAGTCAGCTCCTGGCCTTGTTCTATTTTTTTTCTTTCTTTCCTTTTTTTTATTATTTATTGTGATTTGGGTGAAGATTTACAGAGCAAATTCGCTTTCCATACAGCAGTTCACATATACTTTGTCTCATGTCATTGACCAAAATTTACCACAATGCAACAGCTCCCCTCACACTTCCTCCCCATAGTTACCTCTTCCCAGTGTCCATCCCTCCATACTCTCCTGCCCCCTGAGCTGTCTCCCTGTGCATAAGCAGCCCTTCCTTCTCCCATGATTGTTCTCTCCAGGGCGTGTGTCTACTTGAGGTAAATGTTTAACTCACATGCCTGTACCTTGCTTGGCTGGAAACCACAGGTGTGGGTTCAATTCCAGACCTGAAGGGCAGCTAGGGGCCATAGTCTCAATGGTTCCATCAGGCTCTATTGGACCAGAAAACTTGGTCCCCACCATCTTTTTTTTTTTTTTCCCTGAAAATGATTTTGAGTTTTGTTCCACATTGTTCTCCCTCTCTATCCAGGATCTCCTACATCCCTTCCCAGTGGATGACAGTGGTAGCTAGGCACCATCTAGTTCTTCTGGTCTCATAGTTGTATAGGTTCCTGGCCCTGTTTTATCTGATGATATTGAGCTTCTTCAATGCCTCATTCCACAGATGTAGTAGATTTAATTCCTGTGTATTCCATCTTACGAAGTCCACATGTATAGATGCTGGTTACATTGTTGAAAAAGGTATTGGCGATGAATAAGTCATTGGTCTTACAAAATTCTATCATGTAATCTCCAGTGTCATTTCTATCACCAAGGCCATATTTTCCAACTACAGATGATTCTTCTTTGTTTCCAACTTTTGCATTCCTATCACCAGTAATAATGAATGAATCTGGATTGCATGTTTGGTCAATTTCAGGCTGCAGAAATTGGTAAAAATCTTCAATTTCTTTATCTTTGGCTTTAGTGGTTGGTGTGTAAATTTGAATGATAGTTATGTTAACTGGTCTTCTTTGTGGGCATATGGATCCTATCACTGACAGCACTGTACTTCAGGATAGAACTTTAAATGTTCTTTTTGGCAATGAATGTGACATCATTCCTCTTCAATTTGTCATTCCCAGCATAGTATATTATGTCACTCAAAAGGGCCAATACCAGTCCATTTCAGCTCACTAATGCCTAAGATAGTCATCTTTATCTATTACTTTGTGTGATATTAATGATATTGTTCAATAATTTCCATGATCTTGAGCCATTCATTTTGACAACTTTCAATTTTTCTAGATATATACTTTATACATTGCATGTTCCAATTATTAATCAATGTTTGCAGCTTTTTCTTCCCGTTTTGAGTCATGCCCCATCAGCAAAAGGAGGTTCTGAAAGCTTTACTCCATCCACATCATTAAGGTCGACTTTACTTTCAGGAGGCAGCTCTTCCCCAGTTGTGTACTTTGAGTACCTTCTACCTAGAGGGGCTCCTCTTCTGGCACTATACCAATGTTTCACTGATATTCGTAAGGTTTTAAGCAGCCAATTTTTTCAGAAGTGGATGGTCCTGTCCTTCCCAGTCTGTCTTAGTCTGGAAGCTTACTGAATCTCGTCCACAATGGGTGACCTTGCTGGTATTTGAGATACTGGTGGCATAGCCTCCAATTTCACAGCAACATGCAAACCATCATAGCACAAAAAACTGACAGAGAAATGGTGGAATAAGACAATTAAATATTTAATAATACAATAGGTCAACTCTTTTTTTCCCTCTTATTTATTTCTTATGACAACTCAGTAAGATGGATATTATTACTATTATATGCTATTTATAGATGACGCCATTAAGAAAATATGAATTTAGGCAAATTGTCTGTGCTCATTCAACAAGTAAATTGAGATTGGAATTAAACTCAGATCTGTCTGACTCCAAATCATAACTCCATTTTCTTAATCGTTATGCCATATTCCTTATAAAGAATGTAAAACATATTTTGAGTCCTAAACCCTGGAAGGACCAAAAGGACAGAGCAGAGGGCAGGGAGAATTCCCTTAACTTCGTGTACAATGGTATGTTGAAAAGTGTGGCTAGGTCACCATGGAGTAACTGGAAGATGGGGACTCTGTCCAGCTCTCCCATAGCTGAGAGGACTGTGACTCATGAGTCAGCAGCCAGGCACAATCCTGGTCAGCAAGGATTTTACAAGAGACTGGGAAGTAGGGAAGGAGAGCAGTGAAGACTCTCTTCTGTCCTAATACTTTTCTGAATCTGAAGGAGAGACATGAGCCAAATGCAGATAAAATAATCAATTGAAGATTCTATTTCATATTTTCCTAGGAATATACACAAACCAACAGCATCAGTGAGAAGAAGAATGTACTCAAAGTTAGTTCTTGGCTCAACAGACTGACCTCCAATACCTCTTTGAGAAGAAACAAGACAAACATTGAAATGAAAGCTTGTGTAGCCTAGGTCAAGGTAGGATTTCATAAGGCTACTTTGATTCAGTAGTTCTCACCTTCATATGCCTACCTAGCCAGCAACATTTTGGGAGTTTAAAACCACATCCTTCTCCAGCCCTCTTCTTCACCCCATCATTGGCATGGGGTTGCACATTTGTCAATGAACTATTTTATGTTCCTCCCCTTTCTTGCCATCTGGCAATATTAGTTCTCTAATGAGCTGCTCTAGCTTGTGCTTTTTTTTGACAAATGTGACTTTTAGTTGAATTGTGCCACATTCATAAATAGCAAATGCTGGCTGATTAAAATCAACAAAAGCCCTTAGAGTTGCCAGCAAAAAAAAAGAAAGAAAGAAAAACAGGGAGTTTTTAGCTGTATGTGTTACTTGGATAGCCTAAGCATTCGAAAGGCATCTGATTGTATTTGGAAAGAACTTTTTACACACATACCTTTATGTCATCTATTATTTATTTATTTATTTATGTTCATTTGTTTGTTTGAATTTGCATGAATTCTTACAAGCCAGCCATGCTATGAATATAAGTACCGGATATGCTTAGATTTAGAGCTAGATAAACCTGGATTTGAACCCTACCTCCTCTACTTACAAGTTATGTGTACTTGGGCAAGTTTCTTAACTTCTTTGTGTCTCCATTTTCTCATATGTACAATAACCCACTTCCATCAAGTTGATTCTAACTCATAATGATCCCCTCGGGTTTCCAAGACTGTAAATCTTTATGGAAGTAGAATGCCTCATTTTCTAGTGGGTTTGAACTGCCTATCTTTTGGTTAGCAGCCCAATGCCTTATCCACAGCATCATCAGAGTAAAACAGATATAATAAATCCCTTGCAAAATTATCATGAGGAATAAATGAGATTGTGTATGCAGTGTCCTGGCACAGTGCCTAAGCATATTATGGCTCAATAAATCATTATCTGCATGTCCTATAAATGGAGGATTGCTGTAGACACCATTTGTAGTCTCTGCTCAGCCCATGATAATCCCCATTCTGAAAACTGTCACCATCACCTACAGACATGGACTCCAAAATCATATATTTTTCAAAGCTATATTTTTATTATACGACACTGTCTTAGCCATTGAACAAGAATAAGGGAACTAAGGGAATGAAAATTTAGGCAATCTGCTCATGCTCATCAAGCCACTTGGCTCCTGATCCAACCAGGCAGTTTCTCTTTACTGAAATTTTGGGCTACCAATCGGTCTCCACTGGTCCTCTGAACTAAGAAGCTGTGAGGTGGTCATATCTGACAGAATGATGCAGATACACAGAGAAAAGAAGATCTGCCTTTAACTTGGAGTTAAAGAGAGTGATAACTTGGTTCCAATAACTTTCCACTTGCAAGAGAAGAAACTCCATTCCTATCTTTCTATCTACATATCTATTTATCTATCGCCCTTTTGCTTACTACTGTGAGTGGATTTCCTACTGTGAATTGGCTACCAAATTAATTCTTAACCCTATTTTCTGTTTTAATATTTTTATATATTTTATACATAGACAGTTGGGAGAGGTGAGAGATCAACCAAAAGACCTTTACTAACAGTGTCATTTCTGTGTAGGAGGCCATCAGAACTACCCTGTGTAGCTTGAATAGCCTAAGCTTTGAAAAGTACCTGCTTTTTTTTTTTTTTTAAAAGAACTCTACACATACATACTCTTATGTGATCTGTTTTCAACTCCTGAAAGATAACACGTAGAAAATAAAAGTAAATATGTACAAAAAGAAATCATCTATGTAACAGCAGTAAGAATAAAAAGAGCCACCAACATTTCTGATCTTACAAAAATATGTCATCTGATTGCTTTCCAGAACTGAAGCAAGAAAAGAGGGACCCCAGCTTCTTACCTGGTGTTGCACTGGATACTGTTGGCCACTGTTGATCGGGCCCTCCTGGACCAGCCCGTAGAATGCCAGCCTCCTCCAGATGCACAGAGCTGAGTAAACACACAGACACAGATAACAATTATATCATACATGCCTTTCCAGATCTCCTTCCACTCTCAGAAATTACATCTATGGAGGCAGGACTGCAGCTACTATACTCTGCTCATATTTGAATGGAAGCAATTACTGCTGAGCAGTCATCTTGCATGCACTGCAGCACTGCTGACTGACTCACTGACTTCCATATATTCAGGCAATAAGCATGTTTTATCTTTATGGCAATTTTGGTTTTCATTAATGCCATGTGGTGCTCACTAAATCTAGCAGGAAGTCCATCATAGAGCTAATGCCATATTAACATCGTAATGCTCAGCAGGAAAGGAGCACTTGCTCTCAAAAGCCCCAAGCCTCTCTAAGCAGGTTCCCTTGTTCCTGAGTTCTGTACAATAAAGAGGAGAACAGACTAAAATTATTTTCTTCTAAGTGGAATGTTACTCCACATTGGCTACCCAATTAATTCTTAACCTTATTTTCTGTTTTAATCTCTTTATATATTTTATACATAGACAGTTGGGAGGCGTGAGGGATCTGTAAGCCCAGTATTCTCTCACTCTGACTTTGAATCACTTATTAAACTCTGCCCTATCATTATTCTTCCTCTCATCTATTCCTTAGCCTCTCCTTTTTCCAAATATTAATATCTGTTGCGTGTTCTTAGATCCCACCAGCAAATTATATGGTTTCAATCAGATTCATTTGGAATATGCAACTAGCCTGGAATCAGCTAGCTTAAAGCAGAATTTTCAAAAGGACATCTACATGATGCAGGAGACCGGAAAGGCCAAGAAGCCAAGCACATGTATGGAAAATAAAATAAAATTAGTATTATTTAAGTCACAACTCTAACATATGCTCAATGTACTACACTGTGAGGAAAAAAATGGCACTTTAGTATTCAATTTTTATTTCATTTTTTATCCTATTTAGGTCTCATAATATCTTATCTAGGAGCTCTGGTAGCGTAGTGCCTAAGGCACTTGACTGCTAACCAGAAGGCTGGCGGTTCAAACCCACCAGCCACTCCTCAGAAGGAAGATGGGGCGATCTACTTCCATAGTGATACTGCCTCGGAAACCCAAGGAGGGGTTGCTATGAGTTGTGTCCAACTTGACGGCACATAACAACAACAACAACATATATCTTATCTTAATTGAAACCTGAATAAGACCACACGTAGCTTATTTATTTATTTGAGAATGGAATAAGGAAGTAGTATGTTTTGCTATTTTACCTATTTTAAATGTAGTTTTTAGGGTACATTTCACAGCTTTGATACTGGCCAACCAAAGCACTGACTTTACATATTTCACCTGGGAGAGAAATAGTATTGTAGATCATGCTTTTACCTACTGCAAGGCTCCACCAATAGCTCAGATGCAGATGAAAGCATAAACTGGTCACTAACAAATATAAAGAATTCCTTCTGATACTTGTTGTTATCATGTGCCCTTGAGTCGGACCCGACTCCTAGTGACCCCTTATTGGGTTTCCAAGGCACTATCGCTATGGAAGTAGATTGCCCAACCTTCCTTCCGAGAAGTGGCTGGCTTCTGGTTAGCAGTCAAGTGCCTTAGGCACTATGCTACCAGAGCCCCCAAAGAGACTGCCCGGCTACCTGGCAGGGAGCAGCTGGTGGCTTTGAACTGCCAACCTTGGGTGTGGCAGCTGACTGCCTTAGGCCTGAGGCCATCCCCTAGGGCCTTCTGATGCTTAGTACTTGGATATCTGCATGAGTATTTTGGGCCTAAAATTGTGACATCTCACTAGAGCCAGCTACCTCTCTTTAGCCCTTTACTGATTGTTTCTGGGTCAGAAATAGCAACCAATGTAATGATTTCTGCTCAATTTGTGATGGTTGATGGTGTGTTAATTTATTTTAATCTAATGTATTTTTAATGGGCTAAAATTAATTTTTCATCAATTCAACATACACTTTGTAAAAGCTCTCTTTTTAGAGACTTATCTAGGTTTGGAGAAGATCTGCTTAACCACTACCCAGATGTTTTGGGGGCCTTACATTTGAAGTTTACTGCTTTTAAAATGTAATCCTTTTACAGATAGTGAACATTAGTTTTTTTGGCCCTCTCTATTTGGTTTTCAAAGGCATTTATAATTAATGAATCTTTAATTTGTCCCCATGGCATGGATACTAGATCTACTCTGAGAATAATGATAGTTAATCAATTACTGTCAAAAAGACAAAGTAGAGAAAGCAAAATTATATTTCATCTGAGTCTTAAGAGTAATGCTTTTTCTCTAGGTTAAGCTAGATTTGAGCTCTAGATAGTCAATAATGGCACTTTACATGACATACCCTCTGAGAAGCTCATGTCATTGATGGCAATAAGATACCAATAAGATGGCAAAGATAAGTGGGCCAAATGCTTATCAAGTTCTGAACAATAGTAATAGCCAGTTATTGTGGCTGAAATAGGATGTAATAGTCAATGTGTGATAGAAACCTAAGGTAGACAACATGTACATATACTTTGCACAATTATACCTGAGTGCAAAAGCATCTTTAGTAATTGCCATTTTTTTTTAACTTTTTATTATGATTTGGGTAAAAGTTTACAGAGAAACTTCAACTTCCATTCAAGAGTTCATATACATTTTGTTTTCTGACATTGATTGCAATCCCCACAATGTAGTAACTCCATTCACACTTCCTCCCTGTGGTTACCCTTTCCCTGTGTCCTTCTTTCCTATGCATTCCTGCCTTCTGAGCTTTCTCCAGGCACAAATGCTGCCCTTCTGACCTCCATAGTTGATTGTTCTAAGAGTGCACCTCCCTGGTGTAACTGTTCACCTGGGAGGCCTGTCTATCGTTTGGCTGAAAGTTAAGCCAAAAGAGTGAGTTCAATTCCAGGTGCAAAGGGGGACTAGGGGCCATAGTCTCAGGGGTAGTCTCTCTCTCTCTTTTTTTTTTTTTTTTTTAATTTTAGGTTTTGTTTAACATTTTTGTCCCATGTTATCCTCACTCTCACTCACTGCCATCGAGTCGTATTCGACTCGTAGCGACCCCTCCTTGGGTTTCCGAGGAAGTATCACTATGGAAGTAGATTGCCCAACCTTCCTTCTGAGGAGTGGCTGGGGATTTGAACTGCCTGCCTTCTGGTTAGCAGTCAAATGCCTTAGGCACTACGCCACCAGAGCTCCTATACACTCCATTCAGGACCTCCAATTTTGATCCCTTTCCAAGTGATTGGAAATACTAGCCGGGTACCATCTAGTTCTGGTCTCAGGGTCCTGTAGGCCGAAGTTCCCATAGTCCACTAATCCCTTGGACTAATTATTTCCATGTGTCTTTGATTTTCTTCACTCTTCCTTGCTATGGATGAGGAGAGACCAACAGTTGTATCTTAGATGGCTGCTAGCAAGCTTTTAAGCCTCAGTAGCTACTCACCAAAGTAGGATGTAGAACAACGTTTTTGTGTACTATGTTATGCCAATTGAGCTTGATGTCCCCCTCGACTATGGCCCTAGACTATGGTCCCAAGTTCACGTGACTCACTCTCTCTAGGTGTTTGGTTGTGGCTAAGAAATTATCATAACTTTGTCCCCTGTTAGCTCTATACACACACATTTTTATAGCACATATAAATATGTAGGTAGAAATATCACCTGCCAAACCTATAAATGGTCATAGATTAATGTTTGTGATTACTGTTAATGCAATATTGTGTATCTATTGTGTGATAGTTTTTACTTTTGTTCTCTGTACTTCTTGTACACCTATCCATGTCTTTCTTTTCCTTAGTGATATTGTGCTATTCACCCACTCTTGGCATATTGCCTTTCTCTTCACCCAAATCAATATGTGTTTCTCACTTAGCAAGCAATTTTCCCTCTCTTCCTCTCCCATCCCTGGTAACCGAAAGGAAAGTTTCCTTCCTTGTGTAACTCTTTCCTTAACTTTTTATAATACTGGAGTCAGACAATATTTGTCCTCTGTGATTGACATTTCACTCAAGTTCATCTACATTATGAGGTGTTTCTCAGACTCTTCATCATTCTTTAATACTGCATATTGTTCCCTTGTGTGTATGTACCATATTTTGGTTATCCATTCATCCTTTGATGAGCACTTGGGTTGCTTCCAAATTTTTGCTATTATGAATAGTGCTGCAATGAACATGGGTGTGCATATACTGATTCATGTCCCAGCTCTTACTTCTTTAGGATATATACCTCATAGTGGGATTGCTGGGTCAAATGGTATTTCTATTTCCAACCTTTTAAGGAAGAACCATACTGTTTTCCACAGTGATTGCACTATTTTACAGTCCCATCAGCAGTGTATGATGGCAATTTCCACACTCTCACCAGCATTTGTTGTTTTCTGTCTTGTTGAACTTTGCTATTATTGCTGGGGTAAGATGATATCGCATTGTTGTTTTGATTTGTATCTTTCTAATGTAATTGCCATTTTTAAAGGAGAGACAGAAAGTATAGGCAGAGAAAGGATGGACAAAGTTGGAATCACTTCCTGATAGAAATTTTGATTAGAGAAAATACACAGCAGCCTGTCTCTGTGACCTTACAGTCACTCTTCTTTGCCAGCACTTGATAAGCATTTGGCACTGACCTCTTTCAATGTTTCAAGGAATTGAAAGACATGGAGAGAGGTGAAAATAATTGCATTCTCCTGGAGAAGTATCTAAATCTCAATTTTGACAGCTGCTTCTGGCCTATGGAGGCATATTTTATCTGAATCACACAAAGTAAAAGCTAATTCTGACTGAGGGAAAAGGAGAAATACATACCTGTGCATTCCTGCTCTCAGGGAGGCAGAGTAACGCCAGTCAGGGTTGGGCTGTCGGGGCTGCAAAAACAGAAATGGAGTTTTCTGTTAATACAGCCAAATATAATGTTCTCTCAGTGCTGCTAGTTGATTAGTTTTTTCTTTAATTTTTTCCATGCATCTAAAAAAAGTATTGAATGAGCCATTTCATGTGCAACCCTAAGATGATATCTATATATATGGCACTTGGGAAAAACTAAATTAGCTCATCAGATTCCTTGCACAGATGAAATGTCATAGCAAAGCAGACTTTGCCTTGTTCTATTCAGAAACAAAGTTCTTAAGACACTGGAGGAAGGACAGTCCGTTTTGAGACAGGACAAGCTTTCACTGCTCTTACCCTCAGATGAACATTAAGGGGATATTTCCAATTTGGTACTCCGGTTATAACAGGACACACGACTGCACAAGTTCTGCTGGGCTGGCTGGACTGCAGAAGACTGCAATCTGCTGTGTGCTTTGCAGACTGCAGCATGTTTGACCCAGGATGGATGTGCCCAGTCGTAACACCAGCAACTGATAGCACCCTCTTCTGCTGATTGAAGAGGAATACTAGGGAGAGGAAAACAAACCACTGCAGAGTTTAACCTAGTTTTGCTACTTAATTCTTTTCATCAAATTGTGTTTGTTCCCTGTTCCTCCCTGAATGTTTTGCCTCCTCACTCCATTACTGTTCAATAACAAAAGTACCTGAAACCCAAGAAGAACCTGACTCATTCCACACCACCTGTGCATTGGGAGATCTGGCCACAAACTGTCAATCCAAATTGAAAGGGTCAAAGAAGAAAATATGGGCAACTACTGTTTTAGGAGGGAGCTCTGGTAGCGTAGTGCCTAAGGCACTTGACTGCTAACCAGAAGGCTGGAGGTTCAAACCTGCCAGCCACTCTTCGGAGGGAAGGTTGGGCAATCTACTTCTGTAGTGATACTGCCTTGGAAACCCAAGGAGGGGAAGCTATGAGTCAGGGCCGACTTGAAGGCACACAACAATAACAACTGTTTAGGAGTCCCTGAGTGGCCAAAAGGTTAAGTGCTGGGCTACTAACTGAAAGGTTGGCAGTTCAAACCACCCAGAGGCACCTCAGAAGAAGGCCTGACAATCTGTTCCAAAAGGTCATAGCTAGGAAAACCCTATGGAGCAGTTCTACTCTGAAACACATGGGGTCGCCATGAATCAGAAATCAACTCTACACCAGTAGGTTTTGTTTTGTTTTGTTTTAAGAAAGACTGTTTAGGGATTATTGGTTGGATGAAAACTACTCAGGAATCACCGAGGACCAAATCTGTCACCATCACTGTCTTGTATCAATTAGCAAAAATTTTATTATGAAAAACATGTTATAGATACCCTGTAGGTATGCTTTGATGGGCAGGGATTAGGGTGGCCCTCTCACTTTAATCTGAGGGACAAAGAAGAATACTGAGGTCTGTTTGAGTGGAAAGATGGAGGAAGGAGATCATATTTTGTATTTTTCTCTGGATTATCATTAACATATTTTGCAGACATAAAATCACAGTAATACCAATAAACCATTTCAAAATGTTAATAATTATTATTTCTATCATTCATTCAAAAGATGCAAAATACTTTATAAACACATATACGGGAGGATTTCATAAACACCTGAAGAAGAAGTAACCAGCATCCCAACTTCCAGACAGATTATGGAGGGCTAGATGGCATTCAAAGGAGTCCTGGTGGCACAGTGGTTAAAATCTCTGCTGCTAACTGATACGTCAAAGGTTAGAACCCACCAGCCACTCCATGGGAGAAAGATGTGGCAATCTGCTTCCATAAAGTTTACAGCCTTGGAAACTCAATGGAGGCAGTTCTACTCTCTACTACGAGTTGGAATTGATTTAGCCAAAGTCAAGGTCCAGAAAAATCTACAACTCTAGGACACTTTATCTCAAATGTCCCCACCCCCAACTCCAGCCACCCTCTCCGATCCTCTTACATCCCACTGGCAAGATATCAATATATAAGCTGTTTCATCTTTGGTTTTCAAGTTCTGAGAAACTGCTTATATGTTGTTGTTGTTGTTATGTGCCCTCAAGTCAGACCTGACTCATAGCGACACCTCCTTGTGTTTCCCAGGCAGTATCACTACGGAAGTAGATTGCCCAACCTTCCTTCCGAGGAGTGGCTGGTGGGTTTGAACCGCCAGCCTTCTGGTTAACAATCAAGTACATTAGGCACTATGCTACCAGAGCTCCTACTGCTTATATATTCCATATAAAGTAGCACAGAACTCTCTGGATACCAAATGCAAGGGCTGCCATTTTCTACCAGTGGCATTAGTGGAAATAAAAGAGAAAATATTTGTAAATCATTTTGAAAATGTGAAAATATGACTAAAATACTTTTTTTTTTTCAGAAATCCTCACTGTCATCATCTCTCTCCTTACCAGTACTAATGTCAGCTGTAGAAACCTTCCTTCCAGAAAGACTTTGACATCTGTTGAGTAAATGTTGCCAATTTTTCTAAAATTGGATAACATTGATGATGAAAATTGCTGCAACTTGATCTTTGAAATGAAATTACCAACCTCATTTTGCTGAACGGCACAGTTCTAGCAAGATGGACCAGGAAACTCAGTTTATTAAACAATCTTACTTTTCAATGTTTACATTTTATTTGTCATGCTGCTACTTTCTACAATAATCCATTAGTAGCACGGTGTTTCTCAGACTCATCGGCCAGAATCATTGTTATGAGAAGTCATATGGTATTAGAGCAAGCTGGGAAAATTAAGAAAGAAAGTAGTATCTTATAAATCTCTACTTAGCAGTGGATAATAAAAACCAAAAAACCAAACTCACTGCCGTCGAGTCGGATCTGACTCATAGACCTCTCCTTGGTTTTCTGAGGCAGTATCACTACAGAAGTAGATTGCCCAACCTTCCTTCCGAAGATGGCTGGTGGGTTTGAACCACCAGCCTAGTAGACAATGGAATATCTATTTTACACATATTATACATTTACCCTTGTATCTTCTTTCTTTGTCAGATCATAAACTCCATGAAAGTAGGGATTGCATTTGTTTTGTTCACTCCTATAGTCTCAGAGACTAGCAGAATTCTGGCATTTAGTAGGTATTTAGACGTGTTTGAATAAATGAACTATCGTTCCATGTCAAAATTACTGTACTTAAATTACAAAAATGAGGATCTGAGCTTGATTAAACTTGGAAAAATCCAAGTTGAAAAGTTACTTGACTACTGATACTCCTTACACAATGAAGTGTACGTTAAGGCCTTGGACTAAATGTGGGACTATTTAGTTCTCTAGGTGGCGTAGTGCCTAAGACATTTGACTGCTAACCAGAATGCTGGCGGTTCAAACCCACCAGCCACTCCTCAGAAGGAAGACTGGGTGATCTACTTCTATAGTGATACCACCTCGTAACCCAAGGAGGCATTGCTGAGTCAGACAAACAACTTGATGGCAGTGAGTACTAGAATGGTATACTTTAGGATTATGCTTAGTTCTACTGGTAAAAAACATACTATTTTTTGTTTAAAAGGTTAGACCTTTAGTAGAATAATAGTTACAAAACCATGGAGGTTGAAAAGCCTACTTAGGTAGACCATATGAGTGATATAACATGAAGAACAAGAACCTACTTAAGTTTTTATAAAAATTATAGCAAAGATTTATTTTTCCTGTAATGGTATTGTTTATGGTATGTACCATAGAATATTTGAGATACAGATGGGTGAATCACCTCTTCTAATACAGATTTAAAATAAAGTAAGTTTTATAAAACACCCTAACCCCAGCTACCATTACTGAACATTTTGCTCAGCTATTCAATAGAAGAATCTTGATCAAAAGGGGGAAATGCAGAACAGGATTTTAAATTCTCATGGACTCCAGACTTTCTGGAGCCATGAAGGTTGGATGAACCCCAGAAACTATTGCCCTGAGATAATCTTTAAACCTTAAACTAAAAATATCCCTTCAAGTCATCTTATAAAACAAACAACAGTTTAGTTTAACTAGTAAAAAATGCTTGTCTTGAGCATTATGCTCTATTAAAAACTATCTATAGGCTATCTGGTGGCATAATGCCTAAGGCATTTGACTGCTAACCAGAAGGCTGGAGGTTCAAACTCACCAGCCACTCCTGGGAAGGAAGACTGGGCAATCTACTGCTGTAGAGATACCGCCTCAGAAACCCAAGGAGGGGTTGCTATGAGTCAGAATTGACTTGACAGCAGTGAGTTTGGTTTTTTTGTTTGTTTGTTTGTTTAAATGGGATCAGATTGACAACAGCAATGAAAAGATAGGTAGGATTCTTAGCGTGCAGTGAATTTATGTTAATGGAGGAGTAACCACTCAGTGAAGCAGGGTAAACATGGTTATACAACTTGAAGCTTGAAGAATGTAATCAATGTCTCGCCTTGGAGACTAGAATGGCCAGACTTCATCTCACCTACTTTGGTCATATTGTCAGAAGGGACCATTCCCTGGAGAAGGATATTATGCTTGGTAAAGTGGAGGATCAGTGAAAAAGGGAAGACTCTCAGTGAGATGGATTGACACAGTGCATGCTACGATGGGCTCAGGTATAGCAAGGATTGTGAGGACGGCACATGACCGGGCAGCATATATGTAGAAAATACCAAGTTGGTGTATATTTTGCTGTGTATATGCTCAACAAAAACAACAAAATAAATAAAATTATTTTTAAAATACCCTACGGCATTCATAAACTCACACAACTACTCAGTGGAATAATAAAATATCTTCTTGTGTTGGAAATCCATTGTTAAGGTCATAAATAAATGGCACTGAGACACAAGACTCTCCTTTTCTTCCTTAGAGAACTTTTTCAGATATAGCCACTGCATTTAAAAATACAATTTTTAAAAAATATTTTGTGAAGACTGATATAAATTGGTAGGTAGAATTCTCAGATGACCCCCAATGTATACCATGACACTGTACATACCCTGCATAATCCCTGAGACTGTGAATATGATGGGCTTTACTTCCATAACTAGGTTATGTTATATGGCATGGTTGACTTTAACAAGGGAGATCACCCATGTGGGACTGAGCTAATCACATGAGCCCTTTAAATCTGAGTCTAGAGACCAGAGAGAGAAGTCACAAAGATTCAAAGCATGAGAAGGATTGCATGTAAGAGAAGATTCTCTACAGCGAGCTCTGAAGATGGAGGGACCATGGAACAAGGACCCGAGGGCAACCTCTAAAAGCTGAGAGGACCCCCAGCTGACAGCCAGTGCCATGAGGAGCTCAATACCATGTCCTTAAGGAAGTGAATCCTACCAACAGCTTGAATGAGTTTGGAAACAGATTCTTCCCCAGAGCCTCCAGAAGAGAACTCAGCCTGACCGACATATTAATTTCAGCCTTGTGAAAACGTGAGCAGAGAACCCAGCCACACAGTGCAGGACTATGAGATAATAAATGAGTGTTGTTTTTACCCATCAATCTGTGGCAATTTGTTATACAGCAATATAAAGTGAATTGTTAGCAATTAACACATAAAGGAATATAACATTTAAAATAATCATTGTTGTGTTATATATTACTCTTCTGGCAAATCTAAGTGAGGAGAAGGTAAGTATGAGAATTCTGGGTGGAATACTTCCTACTAAAAACAGCCGTTTACAATCCTAATCCACAGAGCATGAAAGTAAAATAGACATAACTTTAAAACATGCAGAATGGGTTTCAGTAAAACAGAAAATGCAAGGTTTGCTTAACGCTGGATGCACAGCCTGCTAGCACAGCAATTACTCTCTCACTCATAGTTTCACTTCCCTGCGGCCTAGAGTACTGACCCTGCAAAGCCCGAAAGGAACTGATGTTGCTTATGTGCCAAGGAACTAATATCTCTCTTCACCTTTGCAATGTCAGAGGTTTCTTTGCTTTTTTCAAGTTCAAATTCTTCAAAAAACCTGTGTAATTTTTAGACTAGTAGATTCAAGACACTGCTAAGGAAAGATCTTGACCTTTGATTTTGGGAATCATAGCTATAGATTATAACACTCAAAATAGTATCATATGAACAAGCTAAATTTATGTTCATATTATACTATGCACAGGAATGTCAATCAGGTCTTGCAAAATTCACAAAGACACCTGTAAATCTCCATTAAATTGGGCTAAAACACTGGCTTGGTGACTGTAATTTTTTCTCAAACATTTGCAAACTGACATCATTCTGACCCCTCATTGAGAGCAAAAATTGGTAGCCAACCAAGACAAGTATCCAGAACTGGCTCTGCTACTCTGTCAAGCAGACAGCATGCCAGTAGACAATTTATAATCTGCCAGGCTGTGTCCCTGCAGAGCGTTCTGAGTTAGACCAGATGCCCATGTGACGGCTTACTCCTGGGTCAGAGGAAAGGGTAGGCCAATGACTTTCAAGCTATAATAAATAGATTTCTTCATCACTCGGGATATGTGCAAGATAAAGAGACAGAGAAAAGCTTAGCCCTAATTCCATCTGGCCCAGTAGGTCTGGAGGAAAAGGGTAATTTAAAGAAATTATTATAGTATCAAACTAAAGAAAATAAACTTTTTCTCAGAAGAACAGTCCTATAACCAACATGAAAACAACCAAACCAAATAACCCCCCCCCCACTTCAAAGTGACCATCTGAGGATGAAACCCAGGAACAAGGAGTTCATAGATGCAATTTCTTTGCCTTATTCTGACCATTGTGTAATTTTTATAAATTCATCTCCATGCCACTTTATACTGAGTGTAAACTGATCCCAGGACAGCCTCACTAGATAGAAATAAATTAAGTGCCACTGAAAGAAGGATTAACTCTCACGTCACTACAACTGCAAGTAGGGTGAATATACACACACCCTGGAAGAAATAACATGATTTGATTTGGTGAATACAAATTGCTTTGGAATTAGAATACAACCGTAACTTTTCTCTGCTACTCTTCTGCAATGTCCACATGCCCATCCACTGCTGCCTGAGGCAGCTGGACAAGTCTGCCCATTGTGTGCTGAGTGACTCATCATCAATCACAGCACCAAGACCACAGATGAACAGAATCCAACTTGAGAGTCAGTTCCTTTTCATGGAGACTGAATGTGCCAGCCACATTCAAAACCAGGTTTTTATAAATCTCCAAAGAGGAATTCTGCCCCATAGCTAAACAGTTACTTCAAAATCCTCACTGCACAAGTAGCTCATGAAATGAGCGTGCTGGAGGTAAAATCCAACAAAAGATTGGAGGCTGGTGTTAACTGCTGATGTTTAATAAGCAGGATGAGAGAAATCGTGAAAGAATAGCAATAAAAGATCTTAATAGGCTTTTCCAATAGTGAAACAAATAAACAAATTCAGAAAATATATTAGCCAGGAAGTAAAACTTTTATTCACTGAGCCTCCCAATTGTTATCTTCTTCTATACAAAATCAACAAAACCCACTGCTGTCAAATTGATTCTGATTCATAATGACCCCATGGGACAGAGTAGATCTGCCCCATAGAGTTTCTAAGGCTATACATCTTTATAGAAGCAAAATGCCACTCTTCCTCCCTTGGAGCCATCAGTGGGTTCCAACTACTGACTTTTGAGTTAGCAGCTGAGTGCTTAACCGCTGCACCACAAGGCTTTTCTATGTAAGAACTGTTTTTCCAAAAACAGTTAATTTATATTATCAGATGAACTAGTGACAGCCTATAGGCTCAAGTATCTCATATCCAAAAAAGTATAAACATTGGGATTTCTGATTCCTTATACCATTTATAAGGAGCTCTGGTAGCATAGTGCCTAAGGCACTTGACTGCTAACCAGAAGGCTGGCAGTTCAAACCCACCAGCCACTCCTCGGAAGGAAGGTTGGGCAATCTACTTCCATAGTGATACTGCCTCGGAAACCCAAGGAAGGGTTGCTATGAGTCGGGTCCTACTCGACGGCAAATAACAACAACAACAACAACATATCATTTATAAGGAATTCTGGTGGCATAGTAGATAAGGCATTGTGGGATTTTGCCAGGAGAGCACGTGATTTTAATAAAGTCAATTTTCTGCCAGACGCTTTTAGAAATTCAGTGAAAAGCCCCAATCATTCAGCTCTTGAAATGATTGCAGTCACAGGAAGACAGTGGGTTGCATTGTCATAGGATAGCAAAATGGCAACAAAAATCACTCAGCTCTGAAAGTCATCACGGCTAGACCAACATTTGGCTGCTAACCAGAAGCTCAGCAGTTCAAACCCACCAGCCACTTCATGGAAGGAAGATGGGGCAATCTACTTCTGTAAACATTTACAATCTCAGAAACCCAATGGGGGTCGCTATGAGTCAGCATTGACTCAATGGCAGTGAGTTTGGTTTTGGTTTAGTTTTTTTATACCATTTATTGAAAAAAGCAGTCTTTGGAGTCAGACATGATTTAAAATACTACGGGCAGTGTGATCATGTATGTTACTTAACCTCTCTGAGCTTGTTTCCTCATATGTCAGATGCCAGTAAATGTTTAGTGTATGATTTATGGGTAATGAAATCAGACAAATAACAAAAACAGAAGATCTCCTACACAGCAGAAGGGCCAATGGGTACAAAGTCCCTTACTCTTCCTTCTAATTCCATCTGACTTTAATGTGGGCACATGGCATTGACTTCACCCCAGGACTCTCCTGCCATCTGCAAGGACTAGTAGGGAAAAGAGAAAGCCCAACATGGGGATTTAACAAGTTGGTCTAGCAGTGATGACTTTCAGAGCTGAGTGATTTTTGTTCTCATTTTGCCATGCTATGACAATGCGACTCACTCTATTCCTGTGACTGCAATCATTCAGGAGCTGAAGATCTTGGGGCTTTTCACTGAATTTCTAAAACTGTGTGGCAGAAAACTGCCTTTATTAAAATCATGTGCTCTCCTGGCAAAATCCCACAAGAGCATGAACTTTCTGACACGATTTTCTTCCTAGAGCAAAGGTTTGTGAACCAAAGTACATGTTAACATGCGGGGGTCATTGTAAGACAGGCATAGTTCATGTATCAAACTGCCCCAAGCTTTGAGCCGGGAGACGGAGAGTAAGTGTGTCATTCCTCTGGGCTTACCACTCACAGCTGATGGCAAAGCTGAGCCTTGCCTAGCCTCTTCACCACCTGCAGCCCACCTCCATCCCACAGGGCTTCACAGCAATTTGTTAAGCAAATGTCTACAGCATCCATGTTAAAGCTAAGCCTTTTAAAATGCTTTCAAAAGCTATGATCTAAAGAATTCTGGAATGCTTTGATTCCCCTCCCCCCACTCAGTTTTTCTTAATCTGCAATCCACCTCCCACGGCTGCTCAGCATTGACTAACATCAGGATCTTCTGATAAACCTACCTGCAATGTACATGGGGAATTCTCTCACCCACCTCAAGTCTTTTAATGTGCACTGCTTTCCTCAAGAGATCATGAACTTAGCAGGTGAAAATACCGATATTAAAAAAAGAAGCAGCAATATGTCAATGCAGATACATCACAAAAAAACATAGGAGGAAGGACAATTATTAACTCATTTTCTAGTAGCTCTAAAAGTCCTACTTATAAAATAGTTGTTTGGGGAGATAAAAATTTACCACTATTTATGGGACAAAATTCTGGCTTGTGAAATCCAAGTTTAAAGTACCACAAAAGCATATCTCTATTATTTCAAGCATGCCTATGTAGACAAACACCACACACACACACACACACACACACGCACACATCCATGAGCACAGACACCTTCATGCATTTTACAATAATTTACATACCTTCTTCATAATAATGAGCAAACTGGCCTTATGCCTACTTATAACTCAAAACCAGTGCATATACTAAAAACTGTCTTCATGTACAATAAGCCATCCACAATTCCAAGCCTTTGGTGGCCACTGCAAATCAAATTTTAGATCCAAAAAAATGGCAATGCTTTGACAGTATCATCATTTAACTTAGACATGACAGATTTGAGGAGGCTACTTTACATCTCATCGAAACCATAGGAACGGTCCACAGCAATCAAAAGATTATGGACTGCATTTAAACTGAATGCAGGGAAATTCTCTTAGAATGAATTCAGAGTTGGCCAAGAAAGGTGGCTAGTGGAAGAGTTTTCCCTTCCTCCCCAGCCTGTCCTGGCCTTCACCATCTCCCCACATCCCCATTCCACTCATTCCAATATCTCCCTGGTTCAACCAGACAACTTGGTACTTCATCTCTCTGCCTTGCCATCATTCATTTCCTCTAGCAGGAGTCTACTCTTACAGAAGAGCTATCATATTATACAGTCAAAGCCAACTTTGGCTTTAGGTTGAGGTCCACATTCTATGGCTTTGTCAAGTGTCCAATGATCCTATCACATTAGCTCAGGACAGTTATTGGCAATATTAACTAGATAATATTCACTGTAGATGGTCCAAGGTATACAGAGGGACACCATATAGAGGTGACCATAATAGTCCCTAAAAGTCTTAGAACTTTTAAAAAACACCACTTCTATAGCATTTCCAAAGAGAACTTTTCCTGTGGATGATATAGCAGAGAGATGCCATTTTTCTTGAAATACCATAATGTTATCCGGTAAAGTATAATACTTATTCTCGGGTCTGTTCTATTTCTCTACAGAGCTGTGCTTTAACATGAAAAATGTAAGACTAATCCTAATTTTTGAGATGATTTTATGGAGAAGTCTTCATATACCTGGAAAAAAATGGAAGGTGAAACAGTTTTCTAGTATCATTATTCTAGAGAGGAAATAGTGGATTATGACCAAATAATAGGTACGATATAAACTCAGTTTACCAGTAATCCCCATCACTGTTAACTATTCCATAAAGATAATCCCCATGATATAAAGGGGGTATGTGAAACATGCATGACTTTGTGGAAGACCGTTTCCCTTGTCATCTTTGTAACCTCACCTCATTTTGAGGAACAGCATCATTTTTGAGAATAATCAGGTTCCCGGCACTTTGCCCACTTTGGCCTGTGAGGTGCCTGCTGTCAGTCACTGCTGCTTGGGTACCCCCAGGCCCTGGTCCTGTCTGGGCCCCTGTGTTGTAAAACATGAAAGTGTCACTCCCTGAGCCTGCTGTCAGACAGGCCTTGTAGCAGTAAGTCTTGGTGAGGGAGCCATTGCCTCGCACTTCAATGAAGTGAGGCTGTACTTTGAGACCATGTGGTATCCTGGCCTCAATATTGTTGTTGGCCTGTTTGTATAGCTCTGCAGGACACCGCTCCCTTACTCCACAGAAGCCTCCACAGCATGCAGTGCCGTATGCAGTGTAGCGATAACACTTGATGATACTCAAAACAATGATTGTCAAAAGAAATATAAAAGACACTGTGCTTAATGCTATTATGAGATAAAGTGTAATTTCAGAGTATGTTCGAGGATTTTTAACATGTCTCTGGGTGTCAGGGAGGATTCTGGAAACCCTATCCACCACAGCGACTGTAATGGCCACAGATGCTGATAGTGATGGCTCTCCATTGTCTCGGACCACCACGGTCAGATTGAAAGTGGCACCACTCTCATCTCCCATCTTCCTGGTAGTCCTTATTTCTCCTGTGTGCTGTTCTACTTTAAAGAGGTCCAGGTCAGAGGTCTGGGCCAGATTGTAAAAGAGCCAAGCATTTTGCCCAGAGTCTGAGTCCATGGCTATGACTTTGGTGACCAGATAGCCAGCAGGGGCAGTTCGAGGCACCATCTCAATGGCTGCTGATGAATTGGTTGAGGTAGGGTACAGGATGTGAGGGGCATGGTCATTCATGTCCACCACATACACATTGGTGGTCACAGTGCTGCTAAGTGGTGGGCTCCCTTTGTCCTGGGCCTCCACAGTCACATAGAACTCTCGGAACTTCTCATAGTCAAAGGAGTTGACAGCATAAAGGCTACCACTGACACTGTTAATGGAGACATAGGAGGTGACTGGCAGCCCTTGAATCTCCCTCTCCAGGAGTGAATAGGTCACCTCTGCATTCTCCTTTTCATCTGGGTCTGTGGCTTGCACAGTGCAAAGCAATACTCCTGGCAAATTGTTCTCCTGGATGTAGACAGAGTAGGAGTCCTTCAGGAAGCTTGGTGGATTGTCATTGATGTCAGAGATCTCAACCTTCAGTGTCCGCTGGGATGTGAGTTGTGGTATTCCTCCATCTGTGGCTGTCACTGTGATGTTGTAGGCAGCCACCCGCTCCCGGTCCAATGGGCCACTCACAATCAGCGTGTAGGAGTTTCCAAAGCCATTCAGCCGGAATGGCAGTGTGGCCTCCAAGCTCAGGCTCACTTTTCTGTTAGGGCCTGAGTCTTGATCATTGACGCTGAGAAGGGCCACAACGGTGTTGGGTGCAGCATCCTCAGGCACTGGGCTATACAGATCCCTGAGCATGACCTCTGGTGCATTGTCGTTCACGTCCACAATGTCTACCAGCACCTTGCAGTGGCCCGCCATGGGCACTGGACCCCGGTCAGTAGCCTGCACATAGATCTGGTAGGAGGAGGCCTCCTCATAATCCAGGGCTCCACTCACCCGTACTTCCCCGGTGCTGGCGTCGATGCTAAAGAGCTGCCTCTCCCGGTCCGACGTGTAGCCACTCAAAGAGTACCTGAGCTGCCCGTTGGAGCCCTCATCTGGGTCTGAGGCATTCAGTTTTACTACCAGTGTGCCTGGGGGCGCGTCCTCCCGCAGCTGGACGCGGTAAGTGGACTGATCGAAGGCAGGAGAGTTGTCGTTAGTGTCCAGGACACGCACAGTGATCTGCGCTGTGCCAGAGCGGACTGGGCTGCCCCCGTCCACAGCTGTGAGAACCAGGTGGTGCAAGGACGTCTGCTCTCGGTCTAAGCCCTTCCGCAGCACCAGCTCCAGCACCTTGCTGTTCTCCTGCAAGGGTTTATGGTCCAGCTCGAAGTGCTCGCTGGGGCTGAGCTCGTAGCTCTGCACGGAGTTTGCGCCCACGTCAGGGTCCTGCGCGCTCTCTATGTGAAAGCGCGCTCCAGGAGCCACAGATTCGCTTACCTGAAGCTGGTAGTCCGGCCGCGGGAAGCGCGGCGAATTGTCGTTGATGTCCAGTACCTCCACCTCCACGGCGCTCACCGCCACGGGGCTGTGCGCCAGCACTTCCAAACTGAGCAAGCAGCGAGGCCGCTGCTCACACAGCGCCTCCCGGTCAATGCGCTCGTTGACAAAGAGTGCTCCACTGGTCAGGTCCAGCTCCAGGTACCGCGGGCTGGGTGAGCCTAGATGGTTGATGAGCAGGCAGCCCGGCCCCAAGCGCCGCAGCTCCAGCCCCAGCGCGCTAGCCACGTTGCCCACCAGCGCACCGGGTGCCTGCTCCTCTGGCACGGAGTAGCGCAGCTGGGAGGCCGCTGGCTCCGGTAGCAGCAGGAGGAGAGGCAGCAGCAGCCAGGGCATGGACCGCCGGAGTCGTGGATGCTCTGTCGCCCCAGGTCTGGTGGCTGCCTGCTCCATAGCCACCCGCCGCGATGAAGGCAGCCAGGCAGGGCCAGAGGCAGCTGCTTCCCCAGCCGCGCTCCACGCCGGGCCCCGCCTCTGCCACCGCTCGTGCTGCCCTAGGCTGGCTCCCCGCGGCTCACTCGCTAGCAAACGCCTGGGGCTGCTTCCCTTGTAGGCCCTCCCTTGGGCTTCTGGCCCCGCCGCCCCCGCCGACTCCCCATATCTTAGCTCTTCCGCTCGCCTCCGAATCGCTCAGCCAGCTTCGCTTCCTGCAGCCCCTGCTGCTCTGGCGGGAGGGAAGAGGAAGAAGAAGGGGAGAGGGGGAGTGCTCAGCAAGTCGGGCTCGGGTTCCGCACCGAGGTGTCGGTCAGCGATCCCGGACTGCTCAGCTGCTCCCGCCACGCCAGCCCCATCTCTATCACCCAGGGCTCGCGGGATCCCAGCAGACCGCGGGCACAAGGCCACTCCCTTTCTCCCTGCCCCCACTGTCCTGTTCATCCAGTCGCCACCTTCTCCAGGCTGCTTAACGGGTCTTCTAACGAGATTACTCTGGGCAAAGCAGTGAAATCACCAGGACTCGAGCTATCAGCTCCCCAAGAAAAGATTTCCAAGCGCAATTTAGGAAAATAAACTGAGGGGGTCTTAACTAAATACGGGTACCGGGCGGTGTCTCCACATTCAAAGAGCACAAGTGAAGAGTAGACGCGCCTGGGCTGTCGGTGATGGGGGTCGCAGACTGATTATTTACCTGACCCATTAGCTTTCCTGAAACACCCATAAGCAGTGCAGAAAGTGTTCAACTCCTGGGGCAACGGAAGGAGGATGGTAAGTACGGACCCCTTTAAGGGAGCAAGCCCCAAACTAGCATCCTGGAATTCAGCATTCGATTCTGCTCCCAACCAAGTGGCCCTTACTTCCAGTGTGAGAGATAACCACTGTTGGTAAAGAACTACTATTTCTGTGTTTAAAATTCTTTAAAAGATTGGCTCCATGAAACTGCAGGCAACCCCATCATTTAACACGTTTTGATCACAGTGGGTAAAATCTGGTAAAATTTGAGAGATGCTTCCCGTAAGCTTTTCCTAATCTTACTTCAAATCCTTTTATCACCTAGAACATTTTGTTGTTGCTGTTGTTCTTTCAAGAGTGATTTTAATTTTTTTTTTTCTTTAATAGAAGACAATGTCTTCTTCAAGAGCCTGAGAAACCATCAAATCAAGAGTTACTTTTGATTCCCCAAGCCAGGCTGAAATTCAGACTCCACTGATGATTTGCAGTAGAAGTCTGCTGTTATTAAGCAAAACGTGGAACTGTGGGATTTATCTTTCAATAGCCAACAATTTCAATAGCTGCAACTCATCTTCTATAAATTTAAGACTTCTTTTGACCTCTATGCCTCCCTTCCCTTAAAATCCCCCTTGCATGGCTGCAGAGGCCACACACAGATAACCAGTTAGTCATCTTGAGTGAACAAAAAGGCAGAAGAATCTGAGAAAGCCTTTCTGTGCTGTGTCATTGCTCTGCTTCTCTGTTCTGCACATTCATGCTCTTCCCAGGCCCTCTCATATCTTCCATAGCATGTTAAAATCCATTGCCCCACATGCAAAAAGCGCTTGTTAAAATGTCCTTTCTTTCTCACTTCCCAGCATCTTCTTACTCCTCTAACTTCCTCAGTGGGTCATTTCCTGGTTTGGGACCAGAACAAAGCCAGAATGAGACCTGACTTTTGGCATGCTTCACTCCTTGAGGGGATAACAGAAGGGTTCAAGGTAATGATCCTGACATGCAGATTTCAAAGGCCTGGACTAGCATATCCCTTCCACCTACCAAGTGCATCCTGACAACACACCACGACCTAAAACTTTTGTTCCAGAGAAGCTCCTAACTTCCTATCAGTGTTGCTTATTTGTCCTCTTTGTTCCCTCAAGGGTGCTGAGTGGGTAACCATTGCCATCACATTCTATTCCTGTCTCCTTTCTAAGGTCTCTGACTTTCCCTGCTTCTGAGCCCTCCCAAAACATCTCTGTAATAACTCTGTCTCTGTTTGCTGTAGTAATTTGATCTCAGATAGCCTGCATCTCTCAAGTGCACAAATTGTAGGCCTGGCCTATGTCCTCACCCATTACTTATTTCTGAAAATAATGGCTTATAAGTGGAATCAAGTTGTCAGAAGAGTGACCTTTTCTCCCCCTCAACTCTTTCCAGACCCTCATAGCTGCTGTCACTTCTACCCACAGTTCAGAAACGTGGCCACTGTATAGTAACCATGCCTGGACCTATGCCCCCAAAAAGATCACAAGCATTTATGTAAGAGTTTAAAGTGGCAAAGGCTTTGTGATGTTTTTAATGGAAGCCCCCAAGTTTCACATCTAGGGAGGAAAAAACAGAGTTCATCTTTTAGCAATCTCACCATCTTCCAGTAAGGCCACCTTTCCATTTTGACAAATGAGGATTATAGCTTCACCTACTATGTACTCCCTCAATGATTTATAAGGTAAGGAGAACCAACACAATCAGCCACTTTTCCAAACGCATTGTATTAAAAAGATACTCTACTCTGTATTTGGCACTACATTGATGTTGTTCCTCACGCTGTAGTACTGAGGCCCCTGCCAACCTTACCAGTTGGTGGAATGTAATTTTGTAGACTGCTGGAAAGTTCCCTGTCTACAAATATTAACACTAATGTCTAAACCAGGAGTTCTGGTAGCATAGTGCCTAAAACACTTGACTGCTAACCAGGAGGCTGGAGGTTCAAGCCCACCAGCCACTCCTAGGAAGGAAGATGGGGCAAATCTACTTCTGTAGTGATACTGCCTCAGAAACCCAAGGAGGGGTCGCTATGAGTCAGGTCCGACTCGATCGCACATAACAACAACAACAACAACAATGTCTCAACCACACCACTGTGCATTCTTTCTCTTGGACCTTCAAAAGCCTCCTATTAAAAAGTAGAACAGCATACAAAGAAACACTGTTCTACATCCTACTTTGTTGAGTAGCAACTGGGGTCTTAAAAGCTTACAAGCAGCCATCTGAGATGCAACTATTGGTCTCTCCTTGTCTGGAGCAAAGAAGACTGAAGAAAAAGACACATGGAAACAATTAGTCCAAGGGATTAGTGGACCATGGTAACCTCTGTCTATATGACCATGAGACCAGAGCTAGATGGTGCCAGGCTACCACTGCCAACCACCTTAAAAGGGATCAAAATTGGAGATACTGAATAGAGTGTGAGAAAAATGTGGAACAAAACTCAAAATCCTTAAACAAACAAACAAAAAGAGAGCAGAGCTTACTGTGACAGACCAGTGGAACCCCCAAGACTATGGCCCCTCATCACCCTTCAGGCCTGGAATTGAACTTACTCCTATGGCTTAAACTTTCAGCCAAACAATAGATAGGCCTACCAGGTGAACAGTTACACCAGGAGGTGCACTGCTTGGAACAATCAACCATGGGAAATAAGAAGGGCAGCATTTGTGCAGGGAGAGAGCTCAGAAGGCAGGAATGCATAGGAAAGAAGGACACAGGGAAAAGGTAACCACAGGAAGGTAGTGGGAAGGGAGCTGTTATGTTATGAGCATTGCAATTAATGATATGAAACAAAGTATGTATGAAATGTTGAATGCAAAACAAATATTCTCTGTAAACTTTCACCCAAATCACCACAAAAAGTTAAAAATCAAATAAATAACCCACCATGAACCCAGAAATGGCTCAAAGATTCTAATTTAAGTTGAAGTGAAAAATGACCTTTCTTTTGAAGTAAAAAAAAATAAAAAATAAAACCTAACCTCCCCTGAACCAGACCATGCCTTACTTCTCTCTCTGTATTTGTACAGAGCATTCTACTGTACTGGTTTCTGGGGGGAAAAAAAAGATGCTAAAATTTAGAATAAAGGTAGACTTTACAGATGAAAATAAAAGTTAAGAAATAATTTATTTTTAAAAAAAGTAGAATAGCACTGGGATTTAGGAACACAGATTTTGGAATCGGTCACATCTCTATTGATGACTAACTGTGTGCTTTTGGACATGTTACTTATTTTAATTTTACTCATTTTAATTAGGGGGAAATGTTAAGTAAAACCCATTGGGTTATTGTTCTGATTACATTAAGTAATGTACATAAAGCAATTTGCACAAGGAGTAACTAGTACATTATTATTATTATATGTAACAACTTATTATCATGAGATAACACCTTGGCTGGCAGTCTATATACAGCATGACCTTTAGGTATCAAACACAGACAAGCACCTGTAATGATGATGGGGAACATGAGTATGCATCAAGTTAAGCTTTCCCAATTACTTTTATAAATTGTCCTTATTTTGAAAAGAAAAACAAAAATTAGCTCATTCCTATATCACCAATCAAAAGAGAGTTCTGTCATCAAAGTTATTTTAAAAGATTAGTTCCCTTGCAAGAAATTCACCTTTTTAGGATACATGGAAATATTTTAGCAACGGGGTATGGAGGAGTTCTCAAACATGCTGTATCTCCAGCACCCAGTATAGAGCTTGGCACAGAGGTACTATTTTTTTTTTTTAACATAACTCAATATACAATTTTGCGCAGTTCTCTCAAATGGAAATAGCTGCTTCTTTTTTTCTCCCCCTTTCTAAGTTTTATATACATTTCAAGGTCCATCTTGAAACCAACCCAATCCATGAAACACTGTCTATTTTAAACACAATGATCTCTTCTCTTTCACAGTCGACGGCATATGCTCTGAATGCTGACATGTCATTCTTCAATTCATCCAAAACTTTAATATTATCTCTTTAATTATAAGCAACCTCAAAGCAGGAGGTATGAGTTATACGTCTGTGTATCCTTCACAGTGTAGGAAACCTTATTGTTAGATGCCATCGACTCAACTCTGACTCATACCAACACTGTACAATAGAATGAAACACTGCCCAGTCCTACGCCAGCCTCACAATCCCTGCTATATCTGAGCCCACTGTGGCACCCATTGTGTCAATCCATCTTGTTGAGGACCCTTCCCTTCTTCTCTGACCCTCCACTTTGACAGGCATGATATTCTTCTCCAGGGAATAGTCCCTTCTGACAAAATGACCAAAGTAGGTGAGACAAAGTCTGGTCATTCTCGCTTCCAAGGAGCATTCCCGCTACACTTCTTCCAGGACATATTGGTTAGTTCTTCTGGCAGTCCATGGTACTTTCAGTATTCTTCACCAACACTACAATTCAAAAGCATCAACTCTTCTTCAGTCTTCCTTATTCGCTGTCCAGCTATCACATGCATGTGAGGCGATTGAAAATACCATGGCTTGGGTTGGGCGCACTTTAGTCTTCAAAGAGACATCTTTGCTTCTTAACACTTTAAGAGGCCTTTGGCAGCAGATTTGCCCAGTGCAATACATTGTCTGATTTCTTGACTGCTGCTTCCATTGGTGTTGACTGTGGAACCAAGTAATATGAAATTTCTGACAACTTCAATCTTATCTCCCTTTATCATGATGCTGTTTATTGGTCCAGTTGTGATTTTCATTTTCTTTTTGTTGAGGCGGAATCCATACTGCAGACTGTAGTCTTCAATCTTCATCAGTAAGTGCTTCAAGTCTTCTTCACTTCCAGCAAGCAAGGTTGTGCCGTCTCCATATCACAGGTTGTTAATGAGTCCTCCTCCAATCCTGATGCCATGTTCTTCAGACAGTCCAGCTTCTCAGATTATTTGTTCAGCATACAGATTGAACAAGTATGGTGAAAGGATACAACACTGACACACTCTCTTCCTGATTTTAAACCATGCAGTATCCCCTTGTTCTGTTCAAATGAAAGACTCCTGATCTGTATACAGTTCAAACCCACCAGCCACTCCTTGGAAGGAAGATTGGGCAATCTACTTCTGTAGTGATACTGCCTTGGAAACCCAAGGAAGGGTCGCTATGAGTCAGATGCGACTTGACAGCAGTAAGTTTGGTTTTGATTTCATGAGCACATTAAGTGTTCTGGAATTCCCATTCTTCTCAATGTTATACATACTTCGTTATGGCCCACACAGTCGAATATGTCTGCATAGTCAATAAAACACAAGTAAACATCTTTCTGTTATTCTTTGCTTTCAGCCCAGATTCATCTGCAATGATATCCCTCATTCCATGCCCTCTTCTAAATCCAGCTTGCATTTCTGGAAATTCCGTGTCAATATACTGCTGCAACCATTTTTGAATGATCTTGAGCAAGATTTTACTTGCGTGTGATATTAGTGATATTGTTTGATAATTTCCACATTCTGTTGGATCACCTTTCTTTGAAATAGGCACAGATGTGGATTTCTTCCAGTCAATTGGCCAGGTAGCTGTCTTCCAAATTTCTTGGCATAACTGAGTGAGCACCTCCAGTGCTGCATCTGTTTGTTGAAACATTTCAGTGGGTATTCTGTCAATTCTTGGAGCCTTGTCTTTCGCCAACTCCTTCAGTGCAGATTTGGCTTCTTCCTTCAATACCATTGGTTCTTGATCATATGCCAACTCCTGAAATAGATGAACATCGACCAATTCTTTTTGGTACAGTGACTCTGTATTCTTTCCATCTTCTTTGAATGTTTCCTTCATGAGTCAATATTTTGCCCATAGAATTTTTCAGTATTACAATTTAAGGCTTGAATTTTTTTCCTCAGTTCTTTCAGCTTGAGAAATGCTGTGCGTGTTCTTCCCTTCTGGTTTTCTAACACCAGGTCTTTGCACATTTCATTACAATAATTGACTTGGTCTGCTAAGCTGCTATTTGAAATATTCTGTTCAGCTCTTTTATCTTATATTTCTTCCATTGGCTTTAGCTACTCTCCACTCAAGGGCAAGTTTTAGAGTCTCTTCTGACATCCATTTTGGTCTTTTCTTCCTTTCCTGTTTCTTTAATGACCTTTTGCTTTCATCATGTATGATGCTCTTGATGTCATCCCACAATTCATCTGGTTTTCAGTCTCTAGTGTTCATTGTGTCAAATCTATTTTTTATGTGGTCTCTAAATTCAGGTGGGATATAATCAAGGTCATATTTTGGCTCTCATGAACTTGTTTTGTCTTCAGCTTCAGCCTGAACTTGCATATGAGCAGTTAATGGTCAGTTCCACAGTCAGCTCCTGGCCTTGTTTTGGCTAAAGATATTGAGCTTCTCTATCACCTCTTACCATAGATGTAGTCAAGCTGATTCCTGTGTATTCCATCTGATGACATCCACGTGTACATCCACCATTTATGTTGTTGGAAAAAAATATTTGCAATGAATAAGTCAATGACCTTGCAAAATTCTATCATGCGATCTCTGGCATCATTTCTATCACTAAGGCCATATTTTCCAACTACCCCTGATTCTTTTTTGTTTCCAACTTTTGCTTTCCCATCACCAGTAATAATCAACACATCTTGACTGCATGTTTCATCAATTTCAGACTGCAGAAGTTGGTAAAAATCTTCCATTGCCTCATCTTTGGCATTGGTAGTTGGTGTGTAAATTTGAATAACAGTAGTATTAACTGGTCTTCCTTGTAGGTGTATGGATATCATCTTATCACTGATAGCATTGTACTTCAGGATAGATCTTGAAATATTCTTTGTAACAATGAATGCCATGCCATTCCTCTTCAATTTGTTATTCCTAGCATAGTAGATCATATGGTTGTCTGATTCAAAATGGCCAAAACCAGTCCATTTCAGTTCACTAATGCCTAGGATATCACTCTTTATGCATTCCATTTCATTTTTGACAATTTCCAATTTTCCTAGATTCATACTTCGCACATTCCATTTTCCAATTATTAATGGATGTTTGGAGCTGTTTCTTCCCACTTTGAGTTGTGCCACATCAGCAAATGGAGGTCCTTAAAGCTTTACTCCATCCACGTCATTAAGGTCAACTCTACTTTGAGGAGGCAGCTCTTCTCCAGTCATATTTTGAGTGCCTTCTGACCTGAGGGGCTCATCTTCTGGCACTATATCAGACAACATTTCAGGGTTATTCATAAAGTTACTCAGTAATATAGCAGACAGTATTTCACTGCTGTTCATAAGGTTTTCACTGGCCAGTTCTTTGAGAAATGGATGACTTCTTCCTTCTTCTGAGTCTTAGTCTGGAAGCTCTGCTGAAACCTGTCTACCATGGGTAACCCTGCTGGTATTTGAAATACCAGTGTTATAACCTCTAGCCTCACAGCAACACACCAGTCACCACAGTACAACAAACAGACCAATCAATGATCTTGCAAAATTCTATCATGTGACCTCGGGCGTCATTTCTATCACCATTGACAGATGAGTAGTGGTAGGAAACCTTATAGACTCTTAATAAATAAGTGTTGATTGTATCATTTTATTCAAGTCCTTCTTTAGCAAATTCAGGAACTTCTACAATTCAGCCATTTCCCCTTAACTTTGTATGGAGAGACCATCTCTAACGGAGTGAGGGCTCAGGTCCTATAATGATGTTGAATATTGATTTCTCCTTTAAACTTGTCAAATGAAGATATGAAATAAAGTATTTCAAACCTGGAGACATGAATCCCATTAATAAAGTTGCTGGACCCTAAGAAAACTCTGTCCAAAAGTAATACAGCTATCATTCTTTCTATTTTATAATAGTAAATGAAAAAAATATCACTTTTCTATTTTATAATTGTAAATTATAAAATAAAGGTATTCCTTGCTCATAACTTACAATAAAAGTGACATGTCAATAGAAGTGCCATGATAAGACAAGACATTTTGTTTGTTTATCCTCATGCTATACAAGACCTTTGAAATAGTATCCTTTAATTGTATCGGTCAAATGTATCATGAGGTCATTGCACACAGGAAAAAAACAATTATAACCACAACAGAATTAAGCCTACAAGAAAAACACAGTCATTCAGTGAACTTTCCTATTTCTCATAAAATTTTCCTTCTCTATTATTAACATCATTACAAATCATTCTACTTTGGGGAACTAAACAATCAGAAGTCTGTTGGCCATAGGGCAAAGGGACATTCTCATTAGTTTGATAAGGTTTTGGCATGAGCATTATGGGGGTATCTCTTCCAAATAGGGAAGGACATAATTATAATTTTTAATTAGTATATTTATGTTGCTCCACACACTGAGCACATGATATATAATAACAATAATAACAATAAAAAGACAAATGGACAACTTCAATGTTTAGTGTGGTCCAAGGTAGTTTAAAAATTCCATCTTGATAAAAAGGAACAGGACTCCTGATCTGCATGCATCTCTAGATGAAAAATACTTCCCAATATGATTACAGTAGTCTTTACAAGTATAAGACCCAGTAGTTAAGGCAATGAGAAATATTTTTCATATTAACATGAAACGCTTTTTCACACAGTCTCTCCTCCAGAGAAAATATATTAATCATATATTCAGCAATAATAATTGGCTTTTAGGAATGATCCTCTACATTTTTATTTCTGAGAAATAAATGTGCTGTTGATACTTAGCTGAGACTTCTGAAATTTGCTTAGCATAAGTAAAGGCATTCCAAGCTTTCTTTAAGGAGCTCTGGTGGTGCAGTCATTAAAGTGCTCAGATGCTAACATGTCAGAAGGAAAGGTCAGTGGTTCAAATCCATAAGCCACTCTGTGGGAGAAAGATGTGGCAGTCTGCTTCTATAAAGATTGACAGCCTTAGTTCTATTCTATCCTATAGGCTCACAGTGAGTTGGAATCAACTCGACAACAATGGTTTTGGATTTTTTTTTTTTTTTAAGTTCTCTTTAGACAAGTAACAATAAAAAGGAAGAGATGATTTAAAGGCTTGGGACAGATTGTGTGATGTTAACAACATAAAATCAAACTATTCCATTCTTCTAGGACTCTGTCTTCTCTATCAGTATTCTTAATTAGTGGCATAGTGCCTAAGGCATTTGACTGCTAACCAGAAGGTTGGCGGTTCAAATCCACCAGCTGCTCTGCAGAAGGAAGATGGGGCAATCTACTTCCGTAAAGATCTACAATCCTTGGAAACCCAATGGGGGTCGCTATGAGTTGGAATCAACTCAATGGCAGTGAGTTGTTTTTTTTTTAAAACAAGAATAATATAATACTGAAGGTTGAGAGATGTTTAAAAAACATCTCATCCAAGTCCTTTAGTTTTCATTAAAGAAAGGTATTAAATGAAACTTAAATTCCAAGGAGATTCAAGAAGGAGATAAAAAACATAAAAGTGCTCAAAGTAAGTCAAATGTTTATAACCAGGTAAATGCTAGTCCATGGTACTGAAAAACATAGATAGGATTAAAAAACAAAATTTCTTATTTCTTAAAAAGTGCCACTTAACTTGATATAAATTCCTTCAAAACTCTATTACTAAACTGATGGTTTATGAACACTTAAAAAATGAAGGGATTCATATTAGAGATTCTTATAAATGAAGGCATTAACTAAAAACTGGTAGGTTCACATCCAAATCAAACCAAACCCACTGCCATCAAGTCTATTCTGACTCACAGCGAACCTACAGGACAGGGTAGAACTGCCTCCATTAAGGTTTCCAAGACTAAATCTCTACAGAAGACTGCCACATCTTTTTCCCAGAGCAACTGGTGGGTTCAAACTGCTGATCGTTTGGTTGCCAACTGAGTGCTTTAACCCCTGTGCTGTCAGGTCCTCAACCAACAACATAAGACTATTTAAATTCTCACATACACATTTTAGATTTTCAATTGTTAGAATAATTGAAGGGAAATATGGCAGGCATAGTACATCCGTAATTCACCAAGACTTTAAACAAAGTTCCCCAACGCAGACAAGATGAAAAAAGAAAGGCTGCAAGACAGTACAGCTAGGTGATTTTGTAACTGTTTCAACAATAGTGCCTGTGGTAAATAAAGGTTATGTGTCATCTTGGCTGGGCCTGGTTTTGAGTGGTTGGACAGCTGGATGTAGTTATTCCCCATGGAGACATTGGTAATCAACTCTACAGTGGACTCTGCTAGAGCAGCTGAGTAGCTGCTTGAGGGATGTGATCTGCTTCCAGTATATAATGAGCAGGTATGGGAATGGTCTGAAGCTTGTTGGCATGCTTGGACCCTGCTTTTGGCCAAGTCATCAGTGAGTGGCCTGCCATATTCTCTGCCGATCTTGAGACTGTCTCTGGCCTTGAACTAGTGGCCTACTATGTTGTTTGATAATCTTGGGACTGAACCACTTTACTTGTCTACCTTTGGTTTGTCAGTCTCAGCAGCCAGCAGCTGCCTGAGTGAAGAGACACCTCCAGCTCCAGTGGGCCGGGAGCAAGAGGCAAAGCTGAAGCCCAAGGTCGAGTGGTCTTCACCCAGCCCCTAGAGCTGGCACTTTGAACTTGGACTTCTAGTCTCCTAAACTGTAAGAAAATAAACTCCTTTTTGTTAAAGCCATCTCCACCTGTGATATTTTCTATTAGAGAGGCACTGCTGTTGTTGTTATGTGCCATGAAGTCAGACCCGACTCATAGTGACCCCTCCTTGGGTTTCCAAGGCAGTATCACTACAGAAGTAGATCGCCCAACCTTCCTTCCGAGGAGTGGCTAGTGGTTCCTTCTGGTTAGCAGTCAAGTGCCTTAGGCACTACACTACCAGAGCTCCCTAGAGAGGCACTAGAGGTAACCAAAAGAGTGCCAAGGAGTATTTATTAATGAAACACTTAGGAAGGAGGATTCTAGGGAGGGACTACAGACTTTCACACTTGGTTTATCCCATTCAACATTTTATCAATGACTCAAAGACAAGGAGACATCAAGTGTTCCAAGAAATCTAGCAGCAAGTTGAGCTCTATTGAACCAAGAATAGCAAATGCCTTGGTTGTGTCCATGTTTCTAATTCACTAAAATTAGTACCAATATCCTGTATTCAAGACTCAATTCATGCCTACAATGAAGAGAAATTACTTTGACCAAATTTATAAATTTGTATTTAATCTAATTTCTGGCTTCTAGTATTGTCATTAAAACTTGTTCCAAGTTTCCATTCATTACTTGAAGCCTCTTATTTAAATAGAAAACCTTGTTTGGCTCTGTTTCTCCTCTGTAATTCTTATGATTTTAGCCACAGAATAAAATAAGTTGAAAATTGGCACTGAAGAACATCTTTGTTCCCAAGTGAGTTTTAACCTTTTTGTGACTGATGGGACATACAGTGCCCACTTGTATTTTCTGCCTCTGGAGTTTAGTGGGAAACTCCTAACCCATTTTTAATGCATGCTGCCATCTGGTGGGAGCCTGTATTACTGCATGAATCCAAAGAAACTGGCCTCATCACACCAACCCCTGCACCAGAGATCCTTTGGGACATATGTGTCCCACTAATTGTATCAAAATCCGTTATTACCTCAAAAAATTTCTTTTCATTTTATTCAAAATAACTTCCATTCCTGAAAACATATGGTTTCAACAAAAAATTCAAAGTAGAAAATAATTCACTCTTGAAAGTGTTAAGCCAATTTATTCATTGATTTGAATACTTTCTGCCCCCCTTCTTAAAAAAAAAAAAAACAAAACAAAACATAGATAGCATTGCGGTACCTTGACTTTGAACTGTTTTCCAAGAGATGATTTAAGCTCTGTCTAAATGAAGGCCACATCTCTTTTGTATACCCATTGTCTTTGCTGCTTGGAAAAAAAAGTATCTACAACTCTAAGAAGGGTCAAAAGTATCCACTCATGTTTTCATAGTGTATCATATCAAGTTTTTTCTGGTTACCTAGTGCTTCTCTGACAAGAAATATACCACAAATGGGATGGTCTTAACAAACAGGAGTTTATTCTTATAATTTGGAGGCTTTAAGTCCAAGTTCAAAGTGCCAGGCTCTAGGAACTGGGTGAAAGCCCCTCAACCTTGGGGTCCAGCTCTGCCTCCTGCTCCCGGCCCACTGGAGCTAAAGGCATTTCTCCACTCATACAGCT
>NW_006921643.1:7030748-7039174 GCF_000298275.1 Orycteropus afer afer | reverse complement strand
TTTTTTTCCTTTAATCTTTACAAGGACCCAGTGAGGTGGGTATAGATGAAGAAATTGGATCCTGGAAAGTTAAAGGGCTTTTCAGAACTTATCAGAAACTCCAGGAAGCTTTATTTACATGCTCTTGTTTCTTGAGATTCTAATACAACATTCAACCACTACACTTGTACCCTTAGTTAAGAATCATATTATTCTCATATTATTAATAGTTTGATACTATTCATTTCCAAGTATTTTACATGAGATCCTATTCCATTGCTTGTACAACCTCACACTTGAATCTCTTTTAGAGACATCAATCCAATCTTCTGTATATATAATTTTAAATGGCTGGCTTTAGCAAAAATTGTGATGTAAGACAGATTTGTATTTCATATCCCCAGCTTCCTCTTTGAATACCACCTTCCCACCTACAATATTCTGCCTAACTAATGGAGTTTTACAAATGAATCAAATTTTTCTAATACAATCTCATTCAAGTATTCCTTGTGATAAATTTTTTTACATAATTCCTTCAACAATTATGTGTATAATACATTATAAGGTGGGTAAAAGATAAATCCTCTCAATTGGCCAAGTTAAGAGGTACTGTGTTTTCTGTGAATATTAAAAGACCTTTAGGGTATTGTGATGAGATGATTAATGTTATCTAAAACCTTGGCTTATTAAAACTAATTTTTCTTAAAGTTATTTAAAAAGGGCTTACAGATCCTTCAATTTGGTGGTAACCTCAAAATATTTGACAAAGCTTCTTTTAGGAAGTGAGATCTGGAATTCAATTCATTAGCATTTATAGATGCCACCTCCCAATCCCACTTCAAAGTGTTTAATCACATTATCTGCTTAGAGTACACATTTAAGTAGAGTCCTCTTATACTAATCATTCTTGATATAATTAAAACCAGACTTTTAAGATTTGGCTCTAAACAAAACCTATTGCTGTTGAGTTGATTTTAACTCATGATGACCCTGTGTGCTTCAGTGTAGAACTGCACATAGGGTTTTCAATGGCTGTAATCTTTTATTATTATTATTATTTATTGTGATTTGGGTGAAGATTTACACAGCAAATTCACTTTTCATACAGCAGTTCACATATACTTTGTCTCATGTCATTGACCACAGTTTACCACAATGCAACAGCTCCCCTCACACTTCCTCCCCATAGTTACCTCTTCCCAGTGTCCATCCCTCCATACTCTCCTGCCCCCTGAGCTGTCTCCCTGTGCATAAGCAGCCCTTCCTTCTCCCATGATTGTTCTCTCCAGGGTGTGTGTCTACTTGAGGTAAATGTTTAACTCACATGCCTGTACTTTGTTTGGCTGGAAACCACAGGTGTGGGTTCAATTCCAGACTTCAAGGGCAGCTAGGGGCCATAGTCTCAGTGGTTCCATCAGGCTCTATTGGACCAGCAAACCTGGTCCCCACCTTCTTTTTTTTTTTTTTTTTTCCCTCCAAATGATTTTGAGTTTTGTTCCACATTGTTCTCCCTCTCTATCCAGGATCTCCTACATCCCTTCCCAGTGGATGACAGTGGTAGCCAGGTACCATCTAGTTCTTCTGGTCTCATAATTGTATAGGTTGCAGATCGGATGGTGTACCAGTCGCTAGGACTGATTGTTTCCAATAATTTTGGTTGTCTTCTTTCTTCTTTGCTCTTGATGAAGAGAGACCCATCATTGCATCTGGATGGCAGCTTGCTAGCTTTTAAGATCCCAGTCACTACTCGCCAAAGTAGGAGGTAGAACAATATTTTGTATAGTATGTTATGCCAATTGAGCTTGATGTCCCCTGCGACTATGGTCCCAAGCCTGCAGGATCAACTACTTGGTCGCTCTGGGTAGCTGGCTGTGACCAAGCCGTGACCACAACCTTGCCCCTTGTCAGCTCTACTATACACCTGGGAATTCTGATCATTCACATAAACTTATAGGACCATTGTCTGCCAACCCTATATATGTTCTTGGATACACTCCCCATTTCATAGACATACCTAATTGTTCATCCTGTCCACCCATCTATCCGTCCATATACCCATGTTTGCCTTCACTGACAATGCAGTACTGTATGTATAAAAGGGTTCATATTTGTTGTCTGTACCTCCCATGTACCTCTCTATGTCTTTCTCATCCTCGATGCTGCCATATTGGTCACTCACATTTGGTACATTGCCCTTCTCTTCACCCAAATCAATATTTATCTCTATCTATCTAACAACATTCTCTCCCCTCCCCTCCCAACCCTGGTAACCAACAAAGAAAATTTCCTTCAATAGATAAATCTTTCCTTAACTTTTACAATAATGGACTAATACAATATTTGTCCTTTTGTGATTGGCTTATTTCACTCAACATAATGTCCTCCAAGTTCATCCATGTTATGCAGTGTTTTGCAGATTCTACATTATTCTTTAGTGTTGCATAGTATTCCATTGTGTGTATGTACCATAGTTTGGTTATCCATTCCTCAGTTGATGGACATCTAGGTTGTTTCCATGTTTTGGCTATTGTAAATAATGCTGCGATGAACATGAGCGTGCATATATCTGTTCTTGTCATGTCTCTCACTTCTTTAGGGTATATACCTAGTAATGGGATGGCTGGGTCAAATGGTATTTCTAATTCCAACTTTTGAAGAAATCGCCATACTGCTTTCCACAATGGTTGTACCATTTTACAATCCCACCAGCAGTGTATGAGAGTCCCAATCTCTCCACAACCTCACCAGCATTTGTTATTTTCTGTCTTGTTGAACTTTGCTACTAGTGCTGGAGCAAGATGGTATCTCATTGTTGTTTTGATTTGCATCCCTCTAATAGCTAATGATCATAAGCATTTCTTCATATGTTTGTTGGAATGGCTGTAATCTTGTGGAAGTAGATAGCCAGGCCTTTCTTATACAGTACTACTGGGTGGATTTGAACCATCAACTTTTCAGTTAGTAATCAAAACAAAACCATTTGCACCACCCAGGGATTTGCTCTTTATTAACTGTGTGTCTTTGTGAGAGTTGTTTAATTTCTCAATATCTCAGCTTAATAAAATAAATATATATATAGTATTTACTATAAACAGTTGCTACTAGAAAATTTATTGCAATGCAACATACAGAATTTTTATTGTGTAAATTCTCTATAATTGTTAGCCAGAACAAAGGGAAAGGAGAGTACAGGAATAAAAGTCTCATAGAATTTTCCAAATAACTTGAGGAGAAAGGAGGAATGAGTTAAAAGAGATAGATAATCCAAGCTTCTACACTTTTTTCCCTCAATCACAAGCAAAGAAAGCATACTGTACTTGGTTGGCAGAATTGAGAATGAAAATCTGTTACAAGAATACCTCATTTTATTGTGTTTCACTTTATTGCACTTCACAGATATTGTGTTTTTTCACTAACTGAAAGTTTGTGGCAACCATGCTTTGAGCAAGTCTATCAGCACAATTGTTCCAATAGCATGTGCCACTTCAGTCTGTGTGTCACATTTTGGTAATTTTCACAATATTTCAAACTTTTTCATAATGCTACTGCACACTTAATAGACTAACAAAACAAAACCAAACTCACTGCTATCGAGTCAATTCTGACTTATAGCAACCCCCATTAGATTGCCAAGGCTGTAAATCTAATTGGAAACCGACTGCCTTATCTTTCTTCCATGGAGCAGTTGGTGGCTTTGAACCACCAACATTCTGCTTAGCAGCTAGATGCCTTAAGCACTACACTAGTATAAATCCTTTTTTAATAAATTACAGTAAAATATAAACATGGCTTTTTTATGCACTAGAAAACAAGCAAACAAAAAATCACAAGACTTGCTTTATTGCAACGTTTGCTTTATTGCAGTGGTCTGGAACTGAACTTGCAATATCTCCAAGGTATTCCTGTACTGGGTTCTGTTTATATACTATCTCTGCATTAAGGGTCTCAAACATCTTAAAATCATTTAGCTTGATGCATCTACAATACTACACTATAGATGATGCCAAGTTCAGCTTTTCAGATCTGAATTGGAAAATATATATATATACACAAAATACCCTGATCAATCAACATTTCATTTTGATTCTTGGCTTTTCTTTATCTAAATCTATTGTAATTTTCTAATGAAAACTGAAACATAGAATGGCTTGATAATTTACTAGAAACACAGAAATTATTTTAAGCAGAACTAAGTAAAAATCTCACTTTCCCTTCTACCAATTCAGTGTTACATCTATTATAGCATAGAGTTGTCATCTTAGGATATTCAATACCCTTTACAATTAAAATTTCATCATAACCTCCTATGATTGTTTTTTTCCAAGTACTTTCATGTTAGGAGAGTCTTCCTTTGATCCAATTATCATAAGCTCATTTAAAATCTCAACTGTGTATGAAACATTTATTGGTTCATAAATCCATGTACACAGAGAGTGTATTAGACAACTACATCTCCTAGGATATGTGGAGTTAGAGCTTCTTAGGTTATCAGAAGTTAGGGAATAAAGGGAATTTTCAAATTACAGAAAGTCATTCTTCCCAAAGGTCAATAATGATATTTGGTAACAGGTGATCAGAAAGTAGCAACAACCCAGATAAAGTCAGTCTATTAAGTATCCTGGGTATAAGGATAAGTCACTAAATAGAAAAGCCAGCTATAATTCTAACTTGACAATTATAGACTCAGGAGGCACACACACACACACAAATCACTGATTATGTCCTATTCTTTTTTCCTCCTGAAATATTTTGAAAAGAATCATGGAGGACTTCAATGGAGCTTAAAACAGGAAATGCCAACTTAGAAATGCAGGAAATTGGCAATTAATTCCATTCTTTCCCATGCTACTTTTAAAAGCCTTGGATGAAATAAGATTTAAATTCAAATTTATCAAGAATTCATTGAGTAACTAGTATGTGCTGGTCCTGGAGCTATGTGCTTTCACATTTATCACCTAATTTAATTCTTATCAAAGAAGTATTTCAATATGCATCAAGTTTATTGAGTTAACATTAAAAAGTGAATAGAGTAAAACTAAAATCATGAAATTCTTAGAAGAAAATATGGTGGCAAGGCTGTGGGACCTAGTTTTTAACAACAGCAGATATAGCAACAAAAGCATGATCAGCAAAAAACAAAATAGATAAATGGGACCTTATTAAAAAAAAAAAAAAAAAAGTGGCAGCCAGCTTTTGGAGGGCCAAAACAGGTAGGGCAGGCCAGGAAGCAGGAATGGAGCAGTTTGGAACAGCTAAGGGAGATGAACTTGTCTGTCAGTTTGTCATCCTGTGGTGGCTTGTGTGTTGCTGTGAGGCTGGAGGCTGACTATGCCACCTGTGTTTCAAATGCCAACAGGGTTACCCATGGTAGGCAGGCTTCAGCAGAGCTTCCAGACTAAGACAGACTCAGACGAAGGAAGAGGTCATCTACTTCTCAAAGAACTGGCCAGTGAAAACCTTATGAATAGCAGTGAAAAACTGTCTAATATATTACTGAAAAACTTTATGAATAGTCCTGAAACATTATCTGATATAGTGCCAGAAGAAAAGCCCCCCAGGTTGGAAGGCACTCAAAATATGACTAGAAAACAGCTGCCTCCTCAGAATAGAGCTGACCTTAATTAGGTGGATAGAATAAAGCTTTCAGGGTCTCCATTTGCTGATGTGGCAGGGCTTAAAGTGAGAAGAAACAGCTGCAAATATTCATTAATAATTGGAACATGGAATGTATGAAGTATGAATCTAGGAAAATTGGGAGTCATCAAAAATGAAATAGAATGCAAAAAGATTGATATCCTAGGCATTAGTGAGCTGAAATGGACTGGTTTTGGCCACTTTGAGACAATCGTGTGATCTAGTATGCTGGGACTGACAAATTGAAGAGGAATGTCATGGCATTCATCATCAGAAAGAATGTTTCAACATCCATCCTGAAGTACAATGCTGTCAGTGACAGGACAATATCCATACGCTATGAGGAAGACCAGTTAATATTACTATTATTCAAATTTACACACCAACCACCAAAGCCAAAGATGAGGAAATGGAAGATTTTTACCAACTTCTGCAGTCTGAAGTTGACAAAACATGCAATCAAGATGTATTAATTATCACTGGTGGTTGGAATACAAAAGTTGGAAACAAGGAAGAATCATCTGTAGTTGGAAAATGTGGCCTTAGTGACAGAAATGATGCTGGAGATTGCATGATAGAATTTTGCAAGACCACTGACTTATTCATTGCAAATACCTTTTTTCAGCAACACAAATGGCTGCTATACATGTGGACTTTGCCGGACACAGTACATAGGAATCAGATTGACTATATCTGTGGTAAGAGGTGATAGAAAAGCTCATATCTTCAGCCAAAACAAGGCCAGGAGCTGACTGTGGAGCAGATCATCACTTGCTCATATGCAGGTTCAAGTTGAAGCTGAAGACAATTAAAACAAGTCCATAAGAGCCAAAATATGACCTTGATTATATCCCTCCTGAATTTAGAGACCTTCTAAAGAACAGGTTTAATGCATTGAACACCAGTGACCGAAAACCAGAGAATTGTGGGATGACATCAAGAATATCATCCAAGAAGAAACCAAAAGGTCATTAAAAAGACAAGAAAGGGAGAAAAGACCAAAATGGATGTCAGAAGAGACTCTGAAGCTTGCCTTTGAATGGAGAGTAGCTAAAGCAAATGGAAGAACTGACAGGATAAAAGAGCTGAACAGAAGATTTCAAAGAGCTGCTTGAGAAGACAAAGTCAATTATTATAATGAAATGTGCAAAGAGTTGGAGCTAGAAAACCAAAAGGGAAGAACATGTTTGGCATTTCTCAAGCTGAAAGAACTGAGGAAAAAAATTAAGCTTCAAATTGCAATATTGAAAGATTCCATGGGCAATATGTTGAATGATACAGGAAACTTCAAAACAAAACAAAACAAAACAAAGGATGGAATACTCAGAGTCACTATACCAAAAAGAATTGGCAGATGATCATCCATTTCAGGAGGTGGTATAGGATCAAGAGCCAATGGTATTGAAGGAAGAAGTCGAAGCTGCACTGAAAGAATTGGTGAAAAACAAGGTTCCAGGAATCGACAGAATACCCATTGAGATGTTTCAACAAACGGATGCTGCACTGGAGGCACTCACTCAGCTATGCCAAGAAATTTGGAAGACAGCTACCTGGCCAACTGACTGGAAGAGATCCATATTTGTACCCATTCCAAAGAAAGGTGATCCCACAGAATGTGGAAATTATTGAACAATATCATCAATTTCGCACACAATAAAATCTTACTGAAGATAGTTCAAAAATGGTTGCAGCAGTATATTGATAGAGTGCTTCCATAAATGCAAGCTGGATTCAGAAGAAGACATAGAATGAGAGTTATCATTGCTGATATCAGATGGATCTGGGCTGAAAGCAAAGAATACCAGAAAGATGTTTATTTGTGTTTTGTTGACTATGCAATGGTATTCAATTGTGTGCATCATAACAAATTATGGATAACATTAAGAAGAATGGGAATTCCAGAACACATAATTGTTCTCATGAGGAACCTGTACATAGACCAGGAGACTGTCACTCAACTGAAAAGGGGATAGTGCATGGTTTAAAATCAGGAAGGGAGTGCATCAGGGTTGTGTCCTTTCACCATACTTATTCAATCTGTATGCTGAGAAAACAATCAGAGAGGCTAGACTATATGAAGAAGAACGTGGCATAAGGATTGGAGGAAGGCTCATTAACAACCTGAGGTATGGAGATGACACAGCTTTGCTTCCTGAAAGTGAGCATGACTTGGAGCACTTACTGATGAAGATTAAAGACTACAGTCTGCAGTATGGATATAAAGAAAACAAAAATCCTTACAACTGGACCAATAAGCAACATCACAATAGATGGAGAAAAGATGGAAGTTATCAAAGACTTCATATTACTTGGTTCTACAATCAATGCCAATGGAAGCATCAGTCAAGACATCAGAAGATGTATAGCATTGGGCAGATCTGTTGCAAAAGACCTCTTTCAAATGCTGAAAAGCAAAGATATCTCCTTGAGGACTAGGGTGCCTGACACAAGCCATGATATTTTCAATCGCCTCATGTGCATGTGAGAGCTGGACAATGAATAAGGAAGATCAAGGAAGAGTTGATGCTTTTGAGCTGTGGTGTTGGCAAAGAATGCTGAAAGTACCGCAGACTTCTAAAAGAACTAACAAATCTGTCCTGGAAGAAGTGCAGCCAGAATGCTCCTTGAAAGCTAGGATGGCCAGACTTCATCTCACCTACTTTGGTCATGTTATCAGAAGGGACCATTCTCTGGAGAAGGATGTCATGCTTGGTAAAGTGGAGGTGAACAAAAGAAAGGAAGGCCCTCAACCAGATGGATTGACATGGTGGCTGCAGCAATGGGCTCAGGTATAGTAGGGATTGTGAGGTTGG
>NW_006921643.1:7029878-7030483 GCF_000298275.1 Orycteropus afer afer | reverse complement strand
AGGGGTCGCTATGAGTTGGGGCCAACTCAATGGCACATAACAACAACGACATGTCCAATAAAGGAGCTCTGGTAGCATAGTGTCTAAGGCACTTAACTGCCAGCCAGAAGGCTGGCGATTCAAACCACCAGCCAGTACTTCTCAGAAGGGAGGTTGGGCAATCTGCTTCTGTAGTGATACTGCCTTGGAAGCCCAAAGAGGGGTCGCTATGAGTCAGGTCCAACTCAACGGCACATAACAACAACAACATGTCCAATAAGAGTCTAATATCAAAAAATATATAAAATATTTCTACAACTTAACAAGACAAATAACCCGAAGACATTTTACCAATGAGGATATTAAAAGGGCCAACAAGCATGTGAAAAGATGCTCAACATCATTAGCCATTATTATTGTTGGGTGCATCTAGTCAATTCCCACTGACAGAGTAGAACTGCCCCATAGGGTTTTCTTGCCTATAATCTGTACAGAAACAGATCACCAAGTCTTTCTCCTGAGAAGCCACTAGATGGGTTCAAACTGCCAACCTTTTGGTTAGCAGCTGAGTGATTAACTGTTGTGCCATCAGGTCATCTCCCCTGGCCATTTAAAAAAAAAAAAAA
>NW_006921643.1:7024497-7028723 GCF_000298275.1 Orycteropus afer afer | reverse complement strand
AAGTCATCCTCACTTTCAGCAAGCAAAGTTGTATCATCAGCATATCTCAGGTTGTTAATGATTCTTCCTCCAATCCTGATGCCATGTTTTTCTTCATATAGTCCAGCTTCTCGGATTATTTGCTCAGCACATAGATTGAATAAGTATGGGAAAAGGATACAACCCTGACGCATAGCCAAGCTCTTTAACCACTGGGCCACCAGGGCTCATCAGCCATTGTTATTGTTGCTATTAGGTGCCCTTGAGTTGTCTCTGACTCACAGAGACACTATGTGTACAACAGAATGAAACACTACCCAGTCCTGTGCCAGCCTCATAATCCTTGCTATACTTGAGCCCATTGTTGCAGCCACTGTGTCAATACATTTTGTTGAGGATCTTCCCTTTTTCGCTGACCCTCTACTTGACTAAGCATGATATCCTTCTCCAGGGGATGGTCTTTTCTAACAACATGACCAAAGTAGGTGAGATGAAGGCTGGCCTTTCTCGCTTCTACAGAGCATTCCAGCTGCACTTATTCTAGGACAGGTTTGTTTATTCTTTTGGCAGTCCTTGTTATTTCAGTACTCTTCACCGACACTGCAATTCAAAGATATCAACTCTTCTTTGGTCTTCCTTATACCATGGCTTACTTTAGGTGGATCTTAGTCATCAAAGAGAAATCTTTCCTTCTTAACACTTTATAAAAAGGCCTTTTGCAGCAGATTTCACCAGTACAATATGATGTCTGATCTTCCGTGGGTGTTGATTGTGGATACAAGTAAAATGAAATCCCTGACAACTTCAATCTTCCTCCATTTATCTTGTTGTTGCTTATTGGTCCACTTGTGAGGATTTTTGTTTTCTTAATGTTATGATGTAAACCATACTAAAGACTGTAGTTTTTAATCTTCATCAGTAAGTGCTTAAGACATCTTCACTTTCAGCAAACAAGACTGTGAAATCTGTATATTGTATGTTGTTAATAAATCTTCCTCTAATTCCAATGCCACGTTCTTCTTCAGATAATCTAGCTTCTCAAATTATTTGCTCAACATGCAGACTGAATAAGTATGGTCAAAGGATACATCCACCATTCAAAAAAAACAACCCACTTCCATCAAGTCAATTCCAACTAAAAGTGACCCCTATTGTGTTTCCAAGGCAGTAAATCTTTATGCAAGTAGACTGCCTCATCTTTCCATGGAGTGGCTGGTTGGTTTGAACTACCAGCCTTCTGGTTAGCAGTCAAATGTCTTAGGCACTGCACCACTGCAGCTCCTTACATAAGCCATTGCTGTTGTTGTTGTTGTTCTTGTTAGATGTCATCGAGTCATCTCCAACTCATAGTGACCCTATGCATAGCAGAATGAAACACCGCCTGTCCTGCACCAGCTCTGTGATCCCTGCTATACTTGAGCCCATCGCCTCAGCCACTGTGTCAATCCATCTTCTTGAGGGCCTCCCCCTCTTTCATCGACCCTCCACCTACCAAGCATGACATCCTTCTCCAGGAAATGGTCAATTCTGATAACATGACCAAAGTAGGCGAGATGAAGTCTGGCCATTCTTGCTTCCAAGGAGCATTTCAGCTGCACTTCCTCCAGGACAGATTTGCTAGTTCTTTTAGCAGTCCATGGTACTTTCAGCTTTCTTAGCCAGTACTGCAACTCAAAAGCATCCACTCTTCTTCAGTCTTCCTTATTCATTGTCCAGCTCTCACATGCATATGAGACAATTGAAAATACCATGGTTTGTGTGAGGTGCACCTTAGTTCTCAAGGAGATATCTTTGCTCCTCAGCATTTGAAAGAGGTCTTTTGCAGTGGACTTGCCCAGTGCTATACATTGTCTTATGTCCTGACTGCTGCTTCCATTGGCATCAATTATAGGACTGAGCAATGTGAAGTCTTTGACAACTTCAATCTTTACTCTTTTTATTGTGATGTTGCTTATAGATCCAATTGTGAGGTTTTTATTTTCTTTATATTGAGATGTAAACATAAGCCATTAAGGAAATGCAAATCAAAATCACAATGAGAAACCACCTCACCTGTATTAGAATGGCAATGATTTAAAAAAAAATTTTAAAAAACAAAACAGCAATATCTAGCTCTTCAAAGAAAAGTGAGGAGAGCATTCCCTGATGAGGGCCCTAAATTAGGAAAAGTCAGGGTACACTTGAAGATTAGAACGATAGCTAGTGTTGCTGGAGCACAGGGAGCAATGGGAGAGTGGCACTAAATGAGTGAGAACGACAAGCAGGGGCCAGATATCATACATAGTCTTGTACATCACCTTAAAGAGTTTGGATTTCGTCTCAAGTATTTTTTCCAAGGTAAACCATTGTAGAATTTAAGTAGTGATGTGAGATAGTCCAATTTATATATTTTAAAAGATTAATTATAATTTCTGTGTGGAAAATGGCCTACGGAGGACAGGATTTGGGTTGAGATTGCAAGAAAACCAGTAACAAGGCATTTGCACTCACCCAGAGATGATAAGATGGCAATGTGACCCAAGGTAATGGCTGTCAAATGGAGAATGACAGATATGAAGTATATTTCAGAGTAGAATTTATAGGACTGAGTAATGAAGGGGCAAGGCAGAAGGAGCTGTCAACAATGACTCCCCCATCTTAAAAGTTTGCAAGTAGCCATCTAGGTACAACAATTGGTCTCTCCTCATCCAAAGCAAAGATGAATAAAGAAAACCAAAGAGGCATGGAAACAATTAGTCCAAGGGACTAGTGGACCATGCAAACCTCAGCCTAGTTGATTGTGAGGACCAGAAGAACTAGATGGTGCCCAGCTACCACTGTCAACCACTCAAAAAGGAATCAGTGCAGGAGATCCTGGATGGAATGGAAGAAAAATGTGTAACATAACTCAAAATTATTTAAAATAAAAGAGAGAGAGAGAGAGTAGCTTACTGGTCTGATAGAGACTGATGAAATCCCTGAGACTATGGGCCCTAGTCACCCTTCAAGCCTAGAATTGAATTCACTCCCATGGCTTCTAGCCAAACAACAGACAGGCTATAAGGTGAAGATTTAGGTACACTCCTTAAAAAAATCAATCCTTGGAGATCAAAAGGGCAGTATTTTCACAGGGAGATAGCTTAGAGGGCAGAAATGCATAGGAAAGAAGGACACAAGGTAACCAGAGGGAAGAAGTGGAAGAGAGCTGTTACACAATGGGGATTGTAATCAATGTCATGGAACAAAATGTGTAAAAACTGCTGTATGGAAAGTGAATTTGCTATGTAAAATTTCACCCAAATCACAATTTAAAAAAAAAAAAAAAAACCTCCCCAGTTTCTGGTATGAAGAATTGGGTAGATAGTGGCATCAGTTTCTAAACAAACAGTAGGATGAGATGGTCTGAGTAGATCTAGAGATCAAAGGTTCAATATATACATTGCCTATGTTTCATTGCCTATGGAGATTAGATATGTGTCCAATCTCACACATAATCACAGTCAGTTAGATATGTGAGTGTGGAGCTCAGCAGAGAAGTCTGGCCTAAAGAATTTAAAATGACAGATGAATAAATATTTTCTGAATGAATGTGGATACTAAACAAAGTGGCAGCAGTTATCCTCTCTTCTTTAGTAACTCTCCTTGTGCTAGCCTTACTTACTCTCCTTTTCCATTACACCAGTGATCCTCATTTCCTATACATAAGCCCATCCTGAAGTAGTAACAAGGCTGTACAAAATACAAGATCTACCTAAAGCAAAGGGTACTGAGTGTTCTGAATATCCAGATGTTACTAATAAAGGAGTCAGAAAACACCTGAGGACTAGTAGCTACCAAAAGTTATTTGCATATACTGCTGTACAAAAACTTTTATTGTATAGATACATGCTTTTTAAATAAATACATATAGCATGCACATACATTTTAAGTTTTGAAAATATATACATTTTAGTTATACTTACCCATGTGAATCAACTTGATTTTTTTTTCTTGGTCTTCTATTTATTTATTTAGGTTCAATAATATAAAAAATGATATACTCTTATACAAAATTCAATTCTTTCTGAATTGTAAAAAATGATTTTTTAAAAAAAGTCCTTCCAAATTTCACTCCTCCATAGATTACATCATTAATAGATAAGCATATATTCATATACTTATATTCATATATAAGTATATATGCAGTATGGATTACGTCTCAATATAAAGAAAACAAAAATCCTCACAACTGGACCAATGAGCAGCATCACAATAAATGGAGAGAAGAC
>NW_006921643.1:7023391-7024097 GCF_000298275.1 Orycteropus afer afer | reverse complement strand
CGATGATGGGCTCAAGTATAGCAGGGATTGTGGGGCTGGCGCGGGATCGGGCAGTGTTTCTTTCTGCTGTGCATGGGGTCACTATGAGTTGGAAATGACTCGAAGGCACTTAACAACAACAAACATATTCATCCAACTTTTACCTATGCATATATAAATATATACACATATATTCTATCAAAATGGAACCACAATATTGTGCAACTTTGCTTTGTTTTTTTCCTTTTAGTCAGTAATATAGTTCTGCTGTATATTTAGGTGTCCTTCTGAAAGTATGTACATATGTGCCTGAGTGTTTACTGTGAGAAGTGCCTAGTTAAAAGCATGCACATTTTAATTTTGGTAGTTAGGAAACCAAGTAGAATAAAAATCAAGCCTGCATCCTCGGTTGGAGGCAGATAAGTAAACATGATAACTCAGTTCCTTAAGAACTGAATAGAATGAAAGGTTAATTCACACCTCCTCTCCATGTTTTCCCCCTAGAAATAGGTGATAAGTATGTTAATGTGTGTTTCAGGAAACAACTTGAAAATTAACTATGCCCCCCACACATAGCAACAAAGTTCTCCCCTCTGCCCAAACTCCAATCAGCTAATGACAGAAAGCCGATGTGACTCACCCAGTGAGCAAGCACACTGCATTAAAAATGACTGTCCCTTTAAACTGAGCCAAAGGAAGCCTCAGCCAATCCCCAGTTAATTCACAC
>NW_006921643.1:7014850-7023086 GCF_000298275.1 Orycteropus afer afer | reverse complement strand
TTAATTACTCAGTGTGTAAACTGTTTTGACCTGATTGTGCACTGGGCAGGGACCCACATTTGGTCCTACTTCATTGTTGTTGTTGTTATGTGCCGTCAAGTCGGACCCAACTCATAGCAACCCCTCCTTGGGTTTCTGAGGCAGTATCACTATGGAAGTAGATTGCCCCATCTTCATTAGACATACCAAAACGCTTCTTCAAAATTTTGTGCCAATTTTTACTCTCAATCAATTGTATGTGAAACAATTTATTTCTGATTTATTCCCAAAATTCTTAGCTGATAATATGATAATGAAATGTACAAAATCAAAATCATGTTCACAACAATATGGCATAAATAGACTATCAAGCATAACCCAAAATGCATAAACAGCAGAAGATAAACTAGATGGCTGGGACCTTCTAAAACTTAAATTTTTATGTGTATCAAAATGCCTCTCCAAAAGAGTAAAAAGAGAACCTACAGATTGGTAAATAATATTCAGCAATGACATATCTGACAAAGGACTTATCTCCAAAATTTGTAGAAAACTCCAAAACCTCAACATTAAAAAGACAAACAAGGCAATTGAAAAATGGGCAGAAGACATGAATAGATACTTTACCAAAGAAGATATTCAGTCAATGAACAAACACATGAAGAAATGTTCACAATCATTAGCAATTGTTGTTGTTGTTACGTGCTGTCAAATAGGACCCAACTCATAGCGACCCCCCTTGGGTTTCCAAGGTGGTATCACTACGAAAGTAGATTGCCCAAGCTTCCTTCTGAGGAGTGGCTGGTGGGTTTGAACTGCCAGCCTTCTGGTTAGCATTCAAGTGCCTTAGGCACTAGACATTAAAGAGATGCAAATCAAAATAACAATGAGATACCATCTCACCCAGCACTAATGGCAAAGTTCAACAAGACAGAAAACAACAAATGCTGGCGAAGCTGTAGAGAGATTGGGACTCTCATACACTGCTGGTGGGACTGTAAAGTGATACAACCACTGTGGAAATAGGTATGGCGATTCATTTAAAAGCTGGAAATAGAAACACCATTTGACCTAGCAATCCCATTACTAGATATACATCCTAAAGAAGTGAGAGCCAGAACACAAATAGATATATGCACACTCACATTCACCACAGCACTATTCACAATAGCAAAGAGATGGAGACAACCTAAGTGCCCAACAACAGAAGAATAGATGACAAAACTATGGTACATACATGCAACGGAATACTATGCAACACTAAAGAATAATGTAGACTCTGCAAAACACTGTATGACATGGATGAAATTGAAGGACATTATGCTGAGTGAAATAAGTCAACCACAGAAGGACAGATATTGTATTAGTTCACTATTATAAAAAGTCAAGGGAACTTTCTCTGTTGGTTATCAGGAATGGGAGGGGAGGAGAGAGAAAATTCCTAGATAGGTTAAATATATATATATATATATATATATATATATATATATATATATATATATATACCAATGGTTATTAGTGATTACCACGGCTAGGGGAAAGGTGAACCTTTTGTTTGTGGGGCATTAAGTTTATGCTAATGGTGGTTGGAGTATTTTGGCAAAGAATAGCAATAATGGTGGCACAACATGAAAAATATCATCAATGTCCTTGAGCTGTAAATGTACAAGTTGTTATGCTGGTGAATGTCTTGGTATGTATGTTTTCACCACAATAAAAGTCAAAAGGAAAAGGTGTGATATCATAAGGTATTTGACATGACTCCCATAAATGTTCACTGAGAAATTAAGCCCACTTCCTTGAATTTATATTTTAGTTAAATGGACTAGTTTTATCATAATATTTTAAGTTGCTCATTACCCTACCCATAAGGGTTAATTAAAGTTTGGTCCTTTAAAAACACTCACCTTTTTTTTTTTTTAAGAGCTTGTTTTACATTCAACATAAGATGTACATTTAGTTTCATTTCCCATTTACCATGTCCAACCCTAACCCAGTCTCCTCCCCTCCCTACCCTTTAACCCTCCCCCGGCGCCCCTCATATTTATGCACTCCTGTTTGTCCTGCATTTCCTCAATTTGAATGTTGGTCCTCTGGTGTCTCATGCTCTAAAGGATGTATTACCATAAAGTATGTGGCTGAGTCATCCTGGGTTGAGTGGTCTGCATGTACATCTTGTTATATTGGGCTGAGAACTTGCCCCTGCGGGTGTGTTTTATTCCAAGCACAGAATGTATTCTAGGGCCATAGTACTAGGAGTCTCACCAGATTTCATCTGACCAGTAATTCTGGTCATTATTGAGTTTTTGGATTTTGTTCCATGTTTTCCCTCCTACTCTAGATTTGATCCTTTCCTGAGTGATTGGCATTGGTAGCCAGGCACCATCTAGTTCTTCTGGTCAAGAATACACACTTCATAATATGTAATCTCCAAACATTCATTCAATCATTTAATCACAGATAAATAAGGAAATTATTAGGTGTAATACTTGGATAAATGTGATACTTAAGCAAGAATTTAAAACATAAGGTCTGAAGATGAATCCAGTAGAGCTAAGTAAGCTCATAAGAGACAGATCATTTCAGAGATAACGACTCCAACCTCTGGACAAAATATAAAAAGTATTTCCCGAAGGCTCTCAAGAATAGATAGAAGTAGGAAGATTTTGAAGGGAGCTAACACTTGGAGAGTGGGATCAGTATGGGGTGAGTTTCCTATTTTGTCTGCTTGACCTGAGTACATGTCATAGTTATGGTGCAGCATGAGGAAACCAGCAGTGTTTCTGGGCCTGAGGAACAAGAAGGAGCTGGACAACCATGACTTTGAAGACTGAGAGAGAAATCCTGGAGAGTGACAGAGAAAGGAGTCCTAAATTTTGTACTTGAATTCTCCCACAACTCTGCTTACCTTTGAACCATAAATACAGAGCAAATTATAAAGCTAAAAGAACTGAACTGAAATTTTACCTGTGGCCCACTATAAATAAGAGTTTACATTTTAGCTTAAGCAAGTAAATTCCTTACTAAAAGAAAATCATCACCACCCTTCAGAGAAGTATAACAAGATCCTGAGTCTCCACAATATAACATCCATGATATCCAGGATACAATCTAAAATTATACAACACATAAGGACCCAAGAAAATATGATGTATTCTCAGGGTAAAGACAATCAAGAAGCCAAATCTGAGATGACACAGATGTTAGAATTGGTAGGCAAGGATTTAAGAGAAGAATGGAGATTAAAGAAGCAAAAGTCAGTGAATCTGAAAATAAGTCAATAGAAATTATCCAATCTGAAGAAGACAGAGAGAAATAACTGAAATAGAGGAACAGTATCTCAGAGACCTATGAATGATATAGAAATACAAAGAATTTGTGCTCTTAAAAGACTAAACTTTAACCTTACTTGATACAGGGTAAAGATAATATAAAACTACTATGATGAAACCAGACAATATCTAAAAGTCTTACATACACGTAACTGGAGTCGAGAGAGAGAGGAAGGAGAAAATAGGACAAAATACATAAAAAAAATTTTTTTGAGGAAACGACCAAAAACTTTTAAAATTTGGTGAAAGACATGAAATTACAGGCTCAATAAACACAAAACCCAAACAGGTGAATATGAAGAAAATCATAAATAAGCACATCACTGTCAAAACAAAGAATACTCAAAGAAAGTTCCTATTGTTTTAGGTGCTATTGAGAGTAGAACTGCCCCATAAGGTTTTCTTGGCTGTAATCATTATGGGAGCAGTTTGCCAGGTCTTTCTCCCATGGAGCCGCTGGATAGCTTTGAACCACCAAACTTCTGATTAGCAGCTGAGCACTTAACCATTGTACCACTGTTGTTGTTGTTGTTGTTGTTGTTGTTGTTTGCCATCGAGTCGGCCCGACTCATAGCGACCCCTCCTTGGGTTTCCGAGGCAGTATCACTACGGAAGTAGGATTGCCCAACCTTCCTTCCGAGGAGTGGTTGGTGGGTTTGAATCGCCAGCCTTCTGGTGAGCAGTCAAGTGCCTTAGGCACTATGCTACCAGAGCTCCTCATTGTACCACAAGGGCTCCTTAATACCCAATGAAAGTAGAAGAAAGCAAATAATAAAAATAAAAGCAAAAAATCAGTGAAATAGAAAACAGGCAAACAATGGGGAATATCAACAAAACCAAGAGCGGGTTCTTTGAAAAGATCAACAAAATTGATGAATTCCTAGATAGGCAGATTTAAAAAAAGAAGAAGAAAAAGAGAGAGCGAAAGAAACCACCAATTACCAATATCAGGAATGAAAATGACGTTATTACTACAGATCTTAGAGACATTAGACAAATGAAAAAATATTATTAACAACATTGTGCCAACAAATACGAAAAACCAGATTAAATTTTTTGAAAATACAAGTTAACAAAATTGACACAAGATGAAACAAAACTTGAAAGTACTATATCTAGTAAAGAAATTTCATTCATTTTCAGAAACTGTCCCACAAAGAAAACTCTAGGCACATAAGGCTTCCTTTAAGAAAGAAATAACACCGAAGTTACATAGGTTTACAGAAAGTAGAGGAGGAAGGAACACTTCCTATGAAGTAAAGGATGAGCCTTGCCCAAAGAAAGGTTGGCCCCTGCCTAGCTCCTAGGAACTAACCTCTAAGCCCTTGGAATACCCTGCCTAACAAATAATGTATACTAACAATGTGATATACAGTGGACCAAATGGTATCAGCTTGAGGGACTAGAGACTAAGATCAGCCATGATTAGTGACCAGCCTACCAACATGACCAACGTCTAGGAAAAAACTCTGGACACTAAGGCTCAAGTGAGCTTTCCAGTTGGAATTATTCCCTGTGTTCTCTCACATCATTGCTAGAAGAAGTACATGCTGTTTGCATGACTCCACTTGGAGAAGACAACTGGAAGTTCATGCCTGGACTCTGCCCTATGTGTTTCTTTCTTTTGCTGATTTTAGTCTGTATCTTTTCACTATAATGAACCATATCCATGAATATAATAGCTTTTCTAAGTTTTTTCTGTGAGTTCCAGCAAATTATTCAATCTGTGGGTAGTCCTGGATACTTCCCAAACTGCACTGCCTACCCCATTTTACTATGCCAGATAATAACAAAACCTAACAGACATTACTAAAGAAAAAAATAAAAAAGAAAGAAAATAAAATTAAATATAAATATCCCATATGAACATGGTAAAAATACTTAATAAAATATTAACAATCAAAGCCAATTATATCTTTTTTAAAAATAATATAACATGTCTAAGTAAAGTTTGAAGGAGCTCTGGTAGTGTAGTGCCTAAGGCATCTGACTGCTAACCAGAAGGCTGGTGGTTCAAACCCACCACCACTCCTTGGAAGGAAGGTTGGGCAATATATTTCCATAGTGATATCACCTCAGAAACCCAAGGAAGGATTGCTATGAGTTGGATCCTACTCGATGGCAGTGCGTTTGAAGTGAACTTTATCCCTAGAATGCAAACTTGTTTCAACATTTGAAAAACTCAACCAATGTAATTCACCATATTAATAATAAAGGAGAAAATCATATGTCCATTTCAGCAGATAACAACAACAAAAAAAATCTTTTGACAGAAGTCACTAGGATTGTTCCTTGGTATCCAATGGGAATTGGTTCCAGGACCCCTACGGATGCCAAAATCTATGGATGTCCAAGTCTTTAATATAAAATGGCATAGTATTTGCCTATAACTAATACTATGAGTAAAGATGTCACTTTAAAGACTAAGGTGTGCCTAACCCGAGCCATGTTATTTTCAACCACCTCATATGCATGTGAAAGCTTTGTTGTTGTTAGGTGCCATCCAGTCACCTCTGACTTTTAGCAATCCTATGTACAGCAGAACGAAACACTGCCTGGTCCTGTGCCAGCCCCACAATCTTTGATATACCTGAGCCCATCGTTGTAGACACTATGTCAATCCATCTCATTGAGGGCCTTCCCCTTTTTTGTTGACCCTTCTCGGAAGAAAGGTGGGGCAACCTACTTTGGTAGTGATATCACTTCAGAAACCAAGGAAGGGTCGCTATGAGTCGGATCCGACTACATGGCAGTGAGTTTGGTTTTGGTTTGCCACTTCACCAAGCATGATATCCTTCTCCGGAGAATGGTCCCTTCTGACAACATGACCAAAGTAGGTGAGCTGAAGTATGGCCGTTCTCTCTTCCAAGGAGCATTCTGGCTGCACTTCTTCCAGGAGATTTATTAATTCTTTTAGCAGTCCATGGTACTTTCACCATTCTTTGCCAACACCACACTCAAAAGCATCGACTCTTCTTTGGTCTTCCTTGGACAACAAATGTGAAAGGTTAGACAATTAATAAGGAAGATTGAAGAAGAGTTAATGCTTTTGAGTTGTGGTGTTGGTGAAGAATACTGAAAGTATCATGGACTACCTCAAGAATTAACAAATCTGTCCTGGATAAAGTGCAGCCAGAATCCTCCTTGAAATAGAAAATGGCTAAAGTTTGTCTCACCTACTTTGGTCATGTTGTCAGAAGGGACTATTTCCTGGAGAAGGATATCATGCTTGGTGAAGTGGAGGGTCAGCGAAAAAGGGGAAAGCCATCAACAAGATGGATTGACACAGTGGCTGCAACAATGGGGTCAGGCACAGCAAGGATTGTGAAGCTGGTACAGGACTGAGCAGTGTTTTGTTCTGTTGCACACAGGGTCGTTATAAGTTGGAGCCAACTTGACAGCACCTAACAACAACAACAACAACCCAAGTCATGGTATTTTCAGTCACCTCGTATACGTGTGAAAACTGGACAATGAATAAGCAAGACTGAAAAAGAAGTGATGTCTTTGAATTTCAGTGTTGGTGAAGAATACTGAAAATACGATGGACTGCCAGAAGAATGAACAAATGTATCCTGGGTTACCCACTTTACCAGTGCAGCCAGAATGCTCCTTAGAAGTGAGAATGATCAGACATGCAGTCAGAAGGGAACAGTCCCTGGAAAAAGATATCATGTTTGATAAAGTGGAGGGTCAGATAAGGGGAAAACCCTCAATGAGATGTGTTGACACAGTGGGTGCAACAAAGGGTTGAAGGACAGCTAGGATTGTGAGGACGGCACAGGGCAGGGCAGTGTTTCATTCTGTTATATAAAGAGTCGCTATAAGTCAGAATCAACTGGATGGTACCTTTCAACAACAACAACTAGATGACTTATAATAACTAATACAAGGTAAATGCTATGTAAATGGTACTTTACATTCTCTCTTAGTCTTTGAGGGATTGTTTTGACCACTTAAGTGCTTCCCCCAACCCCCAATATTTTCCACCAGCAGTTGGTTGAATCCACAAAGTAAAATCTGTGGATACAAAAAGCCAACTGTACCTACTCAAGATAAAACTCTAAGCAAACCAGAATGAGAAAGGAACCTCCTTAATTTGATACAGCATTTATGAAAAAGCTTATGGCTAATATAATACTGAAATGTAAACATTTTCTCCCTAAGACTACGGGTAATAGGGCAAGGATGTCTACTCCCACCACTTCTATTCAATATTATACTGAAGGTCCTAATCAGTGAAAGAGGCCAATAAAAAGAAACATTGGATAAAAAGAATAAAGAGTATCTATTTGCAGATGGTGTCCAATGTGTCAAATCTATTCTTCAGATCAGTCTCTAATTTCTGGTGGGATATAATCAAGGTCTTATTTCAGCTTCTGTGGACTTGTTTTACTTTTCTTCAGCTTCAGCTTTAACTTGCATTTGAGCAATTGATGGTCTGTTCCAAAGTTGACTCCTGGCCTTATTCTAACTGATCATACTGAGTTTCTCCATCATCTTTTTCCACAGATGTGGTCAATTTGCTTCCTGTGTATTCCATCTGGCAAAGTCCATATGTATGTTGTTAGGTGCCGTTGAGTCATTTCCGACTCATAGCGACCCCATGCACAGCAGAACGAAACACTGCCCGATCCCGCACCAGCTCCATAATCCCTGCTATACTTGAGCCCATCATCGCAGCCACCATGTCAATCCATCTCGTTGAAGACCTTCCCCTCTTTCATCGACCCTCCAACTTACCAAGCATGACATCCTTCTCCAGGGAATGGTCCCTTCTTACAACATGACCAAAATAGGTGAGACAAAGTCTGGCCATTCTCACCTCCAAGGAGCATTTCAGGTGCACTTCCTCCAGGACAGATCTGTTAGTTCTTTTAGCAGTCCATGGTACTTTCAGCATTCTTTGCCAGCACCACAACTCA
>NW_006921643.1:7010070-7012934 GCF_000298275.1 Orycteropus afer afer | reverse complement strand
GCCTCTTGCCACAGATGTAGTCAATCTGATTCCTGTGTGTCCCATCTGGTGAAGCCCATGTGTAAAGCTGCCATTTGTCTTGTTGAAAAAGGTGTTTGCAATGAACAAGTCGTTGGTCTTGCAAAATTCTACCATGCGAGTTCCAGCCTTATTTCTGTAACCAAGGCCAAATTTTCCAACTACTGGTGATTCTTCTTTGTTTTCCATATGTATAGTCACTGTTTATGTTGGTGAAAAAAGTATCTGGATGAGTAAGTCATTGGTCTTGCAAAATTCTATCATGCAATCTCTAGCATCATTTCTATCACCAAGGCCATATTTTCTAACTACCAATGCTGCTTCTTTGTTTCTAAATTTTACATTCCAATTACCAATAACTATCAATGCATCTTCATTGAATGCTTGGTCAATCTGAGGCTGCAGTAGTTGGTAAAAATCTTCAGTTTCTTCATCTTTGGTTTTAGTGGTTGGTGCATAAATTTGAATAATCTTAGTATTAAATGGTTTTCCTTATGGGTGTATGGATATTACCTGTGGTAGTTATGGTTATATGTCAACGTGGCTGGGCCTGGTTTTGAGTGGCTGGGCAGCTGGATGTAGTGATTCCCCATGATGAGACTGGTAATCAATTCCTTGGTGGAATCTGCTGTGAGCAGCTAAGTAGCTGCCTTAGGGTTGTGGGCTGGTTCCAGTATATAAGAAGCTTTAAGAAAGGGCTCTGAGCTTTTTGGCACATCTGTATCCTGCATTTGGCCAAGTATTCATTTCAGTGGCCCTCCACGTTGCCATGCTGTCTGCCAATCTTGAGATTATTTCTGGAATTGAACTAGTGGCCTGCCATGTTGCTTCATAATTTTGGGTTTGTGCCATTTTACTTGTTGACCTTCGGTCAGCCTTAGCAGCCAGCAGCTGCTGGACTTAAGAGATGCCTCCAGCTTCAGTGGGCCGGGAGCAAGAGGCACAGCTAAAGCCCAAGGTTGAGAGGCCTTCACCCAGCCCCTAGAGCTGACACTTTGAACTGGGACTTCTAGCCTCCTAAACTGTAAGGGAACAAATCCCTGTTTGTTCAAGCCATATATTTGTGGTATTTTCCGTTAGAGCAGCACTGTTGTTGTTGTTGTTGTTACGTGCCGTCGAGTTGGCCCCAACTCACAGCGACCCCTCCTTGGGTTTCTGAGGCAGTATCACCACGGAAGTAGATTGCCCCATCTTCCTTCTGAGGAGTGGCTGGTGGGTTTGAACCGCCAGCCTTCTGGTTAGCAGTCAAGTGCCTTAGGTACTATGCTACCAGAGCTCCTTGGAGAAGCACTAGAGAACCAAAACATTATGATATTACTAACAGCATTGTACTTCAGGATAGATCTTGAAAGGTTCTTTTTGATGATGAATGTGACACCAGTATAGTAGCCTCCATGTTTGTCTGGTTCAATATTGCCAGTACCAATCCATTACATCTCCAATACCAGTCCATTAAACTTAGTAATGCCTAGGCTATTGATCTATGCATTCAATCTCATTTTTGACAACTTCTAATTTTCCATAAAAAATAGATCCGTACTTTGTACATTCCATGTTCTGATTATTAATGGATGTTTGCAGTTGTTTCTTTTCATTTTGAGTCCTGTCACATCAGAATTTAAAGATCATCTGAAGAACACATTTGACACATTGAACACCAATGACCGAAGATCAGATGATTGTGGGATGACATCAAGGACATCATATATGAAGAAAGCAAAAGGTCATTAAAAAGACAGGAAAGAAATAAAAGACCAAAATTGATGTCAGAAGAGACTCTGAAACTTGCTCTTGAACAGAGAGTAGCTAAAGCAAATGGAAGAAATAATTAAGAGTAGAGCTGAAACGATGATTTCAAAGAAATGCTCTAGAAGATAAAGTAAAATGTTATAATGAAATGTACAATGGCCTAGAGTTAGAAAATCAAAAAGGAAGAATACATTTGTCATTTCTTAAACGGAAAGAACTGAAGGAAAAAATTAGTCTTGAATTGCAATATTGAAGGATTCTATGGGCAAAATACTGAACAATGCAGAAAGCATCAAACGAAGATGGAAAGAATACAGAGTCACTGTACCAAAAATAACTGGTCAATGTTCAACTATTTTGGGAAGTAGGTAGCATATGATCAAGAACTGATGGTACTGAAGAAAGAAGTCCAAGGTGCACTGAAGGAATTAGGGGAAAAAAAATAAGGCTCCAGGAACTTATGGAATACTGTGGTGGTTAAGTGTCTAATATTATTAATATCACATGCAGGTAAAATTTTGCTGAAAATAGTTCAAAAACTGTTGTGTTGACAAGAAAATGCTAGAAATTCCAGCCAGATTCAGAAGGGAATGTGGAACAAGGGATATCTTTACTGATGTCAGATGGATCTTGGCTGAAAGTAGAGATTACAAGAAAGATATTTACCTGTGTTTTGGTCATAACAAATTATGGATAACATTGAGAAGAATGGGAATTCCAGAACACTTAGTTGTGCTCATGAGGAACCTGTACATAGATCAAGAGGAAGTCATTCAAATAGAACAAGAGGATACTGCATGGTTTAAAATCAGGAAAGAGTTGCATCAGTATTGTATACTCTCACCATATTTATTCAATCTGTATGCTCAACAAATAATCCAGGCAGCTAGAATACATGAAGAAGAACATGGCATCAGGATTGCAGGAAGACTCATTAACAACCTATGAAATACAGATTACACACCGTTTCTTACTGAAAATGAAGAAGACTTGACTCACTTACTGATGAAGACCAAAGACTACAGCCTTCAGTATGGATTACACCTCAAAATAAAGAAAAGAAAAATCCTCACAACTGGACCAATAGGCAACATCAT
>NW_006921643.1:7007651-7009300 GCF_000298275.1 Orycteropus afer afer | reverse complement strand
AACCTAATTTACAAAAAAATCATTTATGTCTTTATGTACAAACAGAAGCAACTAGAAAATGGAATTTAAAAAATGAGTCCATTTACAATAGCATTATAACAAAAAAACTCCAAAACCGCAACACTGAAAACTAATAAACATTGTAAAAGAACTATGTAAATGGAGGTATATGTATTCATGGATCTGAAGACCAGATATTGTTAGTTAGATGTCAGTTCTCCCCAAATTGATCTATACAGTCAATACATCCTCAATCAAATACCAGGAGGATATTTTATAGAAATTGACAAAATTTCTAAAATTTATATACAAATGCCAATGACCTTCAATGGGCAAAGCAATTTTTAAAAGTGGAACAAGGTTGGAGGACTTGCACAGATTATTCTCAGACTTCTTATAAAGCTACAGTTTCAAAATAATCTACAATTAGTGAAAGGACAGACATATAAATAAAAGGAACAGACTAAGATTCCAGAATTAGGCCCACACATATATAGTCAACTGATTTTTGACAAGACGCCAAGGGAATTCAATGGAAAGAAGCAAATTTTTTCAACAAGTGGGGCTGGGACAATTGGATATTAAAATGAACTATGATGGTTACATCACACCAGAAAAAAAATTAACTTCAATCGATCATAGAACTAAATTTAAATGATAAAACTATAAATCTTCTAAAAGAAAGCACAAGTAAAAACCTTGTGAAGTTGGGGTTAAGCATAAATTCCTTAAGCAGAACACAAAAGGCATAAAATCATAAAACTAAACACAATAATTTATCAAAATTTGAAACTTTTGGTCTTCACAGGACACTGTTAAGAAATCAACAGAACAGGAGGAAAGTCACAGAACAGGAGAAAATAAGATGAGAAGAGAAAAACACTCAGCCATCACATAGACCAAAAAATTAAAAGCTCTTAAAGTAATTTCACTCAAACCACTCTAGGGTATAATCCTCAATAGACTATTTCAAGGAAACTACAGATAAAACACTGATTATAAGTGAATTAATATATAGAATCAAAAAGGACACTACACTACAGAGGAAATGCAAATTTGAAATGCAAATTTAAGTGAGGCAGATAGGCACTGAAATGTGCCTTCACTACAGATATTATCCACAATTTATAGCTCCACTCATTTAAGTAGGTTGAGTAATGAATATCAGCTACAAATAAGAACATGAACTACTTCCAAGCTCTCACTTATTACAGAGAAGGTGAATCTTCTTGTTCAGTGATAAAGTGAACAAAATATCTGGGAGCAAGGGCCAAAGATATGAATGACAACATAGAAGCAGAGACTAATACTTATGCTGTCAAAATTCTAAGTCTCTTTGTTCTCCACATAACTATAAGTAACACCATGACAATTCAGACCTATTTCATATTTAGTTGAATGAAAGGTGAAAGACAACCTAGTTCACAAATCGTAATTCATAATGTACCAGTACACATTCAGCATGGCTAAATTTTCTAAATCTTCCCATTGCTTAAATTGTTCCTTGGTTGTAGAGGACAGCTGCTTGGGAGATGCATTAAATCTTAAAATATACTAATAATGAACTATATTGCTTAGTTGTCATTGACCTTGGGGAGATACCCTTCAATGGATTTCTATATACATTCTAAATACACAGAATATGCTAG
>NW_006921643.1:6988602-6989147 GCF_000298275.1 Orycteropus afer afer | reverse complement strand
TCTTTAATTCATTGTTTCTCCTATAACCACATCTCTGAAGCTACTTTCATTAAAGTGTTCAATGACATCATAATGACTAGTCAAATGAACACTTTCGAGGCTTCTTGTTGTTTGACTTTTCTGTGACATCATAGAACTACAACCAAATCTTTTTTCAAAACCTTCCTCCTATTTGTGTAAAGCACTGCTTTTTGGATGTTTTCCCCCCTACATCTCCTACTACTTCTCCATTAGACTGTGGACTTTCATTCTCTCAGATCTTTAAATGTGTTTCACAAGATTTTGCCTTTATTCCTCTTGCATTTTTTTCCCTTTCACTATTTACTTTGTGCGTGGATTGTTTCATTCACAATCCATAGGGCAAGTCATCCTTATGCAGATGACTTGAAATCTGTATTTAGAATTCAGACCTCTCTCAGATCAACATAATCCAGTGGCTACTCTATTTAGATGATATTTTAAAAAATGAGCTAACTCATCATTTCCATTAACCTTGATATCATCTGTTATTTTTCTGTATTTTCCACGTTTAGTAACTTAAAAAA
>NW_006921643.1:6986672-6987608 GCF_000298275.1 Orycteropus afer afer | reverse complement strand
TCTTCTTTGCTCTGAGTGAGGACAGACCAATTGTTGCACTTTAGATGGCTGCTAGCAAGCTTTTAAGACCCCAGTCATTACTCGCCAAAGTTGGATGTAGAACAATGCCTTTGTGTACTGTTATGTCAATTGACCTTGATGTCGCCTGTGACTATGGTTTTCAGCCCACAGGCCCAGAAACTCATCCTTTCAAGGTTATGGCTAAGAAGTTATCATAACTTTGTCCCTTGTTATCTCTACCACATATATGGACATTTTTATAGCACATACAAACACGTATATAGAAATATCATCTGCTAAACCTATATATGGTCATGGGTATAGTCCTGTTCACCTACCCATAAGTGATCATTTTGCCTGTCTACCTATGTATTCACTCATAGATTAATGTTTGTTATTATTAATAATTCAGTGCTGTGTATGTAATAAGGATCTCTGGTAGTTTAGTGGATAAGTCATTTAGCTGCTAAGTAGAAGGCCAGTGCTTCAAACCCACCAGCCACTCTGTAGAAGGAAGAGGAGCCAACCTATTTCCATAAAGATTTACAGTCTCAGAAACTCAGTGGGGGTTGCCATGAGTCAGAATTGACTTGATGGGAGTATGTTTTTTGTTTGTTTATTAGTGTACATAACAGTGTTTAATTTTGTTTTCTGTAACCCTTGTGCACCTCTCTGTGTCTTCCTTTTCTTTAGTGATATGATGCTGGTCACCCACTTTTGGTATATTTCCTTTCCCTTTACCCAAATCAATATGTCTCTTACCTAGCTAGGAATATTCCTTCACCTCCCATCCCATCCCTGGTAATTATCAAAGAATTTTTCTTTCTGTGTATAAATCTTTCCTTGACTTTTTATAACAGTAGACTTATACAATTTTTGTCCTTTTGTGATGGTCTTATTTTACTTAGTATAATACCATCGGCAGTCAGCCCCAGG
>NW_006921643.1:6968856-6982984 GCF_000298275.1 Orycteropus afer afer | reverse complement strand
GATACTGCCTCGGAAACCCAAGGAGGGGTCGCTATGAGTCAGGGCCGACTCGACGGCAAACAACAACAACAACAACAACAACAATGGCTAATGATAGGAGCTCTGGTAGCATGTGCCTAAGGCACTTGACTGCTAAACAGAAGGCTGGTGGTTCAAACCCACCAGCCACTCCTCGGGAGGAAGGTTGGACAATCTACTTCTGTAGTGATACCACCTCAGAAACCCAAGGAGGGGTCGCTATGAGTCAGGACCGACTTGATGGCACATAACACAACAACTACAATGGCTAATGATAGCAAGCATTTCTTCTGTGTTTGTTGGCCACCTGAATATCTTTTTTGGTGAAGTGTCTGCTCATTTCCTCTGTCCATTTTTTAATTGGGCTAGCTTTTTGTTGTTGCGGTGTTGGAGTTTTCTATAAATTTTAGAGATAAGTCCCATATCAGATATGTCATTGCCAAATATTTTTTGCCAATCTGTATGTTCTCTTTTTACTCTTTTGGAGAAGGCTTTGATATGCATAAGAATTTAATTTTTAGAAACTCTCAGTCATCTAGTTTATCTTCTGCTGTTTGTTCATTTTGGGTTTTGTTTGATAGACTGTGTCATAAATCAGGGCCCCTAAATTTGCCCCTATTTTTTCTTTGATGATCTTTATAGTTTTAGGTTTTATATTTAGGTCTTTGATTCATCTTGAGTTCATTTTTGTGTATGGTGTGATGTAGGGATCTTATTTCATTTTTCTCCAAATGGATATCTAGTTTTGCCATGACCATTTGTTAAAGAGACTTTTCTCCCATTTAATGGACTCCACCCCTTTGTCAAACATCAGCTGTCCACAGTGGATGGATCTATTTCTGGGTTCTCCATTCCGTTTCACTGGTCTATGTGTCTGACATCATACCAATACCACGCTGTTTTGACTACCATGGCTGTATAGGAGGCTATGAAATCAAGGAGTGTGAGACCTCCTACTTTGTTCTTCTTCTTCAGTAGTGATGTGCTTATCTGAAATTTCTTTCCTTTCCTATAAAATTAGTGATTGGTTTTTCCATGTCCTTAAAGAATGTTGATGGAATCTGGATCAGGATTGAATTGCATCTATAGTTTGTTTTGGGTAGTTTTGATATTTTCACAATGTTCAGTCTTCCTATACATAAGCATGGTATGTTCCTCCATTTATGTAGCTCTCGTAGCTTCTTGTAATAGTGTTTTGTAGTTTTCTTTGTATAGTTCTTTTGTGTCCCTTGTAAGATTTATTCTTAAGTATTTTATCTTTTTGGTAGCTATCATAAATGGTATTGTGCTCTTTATTTTCTTTTCATAGATCTCTTTGTTGAGGTAGAGGAATCTAAATGATTTTTGTATGTTGATCTTGTACCCTGCCACTTGGCTGAATCTTTCAATTAGTTCTAGTAGTATTTTTGCCGATTTTTCTACATATAGGATCATATCATCTGGAAATAGAGATAATGTTACGTCTTTGCCAATCTGGAAGTCTTTCATTTCTCTTTCTTGCCTTATTGCCCTGGCTAGGACTTCCAATACAAGGCTAAATAGGAGTTGTGATAGAGGGCATCCTTGTCTGGTTTCCATTCACAAGGAGAATTCTAATCTCAATTTAAATCTTCATTATTTATTATCTGGATATTTTAGTTGTAATGTGATCTCCTTTCTTCCACTCTGGCTCTGTCCTATGGATTCTATACAGAATTGCTAATAATATGTTTCCAAAATTTACTTCTGGATCATGGAAATTCTATACCTTAAACCCCTTCAATAATTTTTTTGTTTATGCTGATTACTAGTGATAAATTTTAGGGAAAAAAAGTCAGTGATGTTAAAGCAAAATAATAATCCTACTGGAATTTTTATTGACACTGGGCCAATCCAATTAATTTTGGGAAAAATTATAACTTTGTAATATTCCATATAAGAATACATTATGCTTTCTCATTTATACAAGATTTTTAAATATTTTTTAACAAAATTTCATACTTTTTCTTCACATTTCTCATTAAAGTCATTCCTACATATTTTACCAGCTATTCCTCAGAAGGAAGATTGAGCAATCTACTTCCATAGAGAAACCACCTCAGAAACCCAACGAGGGGTCACTATGAGTCAAATCAACTTGATGGCAATGAGTTTGGTTTTGTTTGTTTGTTTTCTGTTCTTCTAAATGAGATTTCTTTTGCCATTTTCCTTTTTTTTTTTTTTTAACTACTGGTAAATATAAACATTGTAATTATTTAGATCCACATCACCTACCCATGCACTTTCATGATTTGGTGTAAGATAAACAAATGATTTTTTCAATCAATTCCTTTTGTTTTTACTTATATAATTCTTTATTCCTAGTGCACAGATATTAATCTAAACTTAATTTATATAGTCATATTTTAAAATCTTGAAACCAAATTATTGTACACAGTCATTGAAATTATGCTAACAAATATTAAATGGGGAAAGAGCATGAATTAAAATTGTACATACTTTACTAAATTTCCAGAGAGCCCTGGTGGTGCAGTGGCTAAAAGTGCCTGGCTACTAACTGGAAGGTTGCTGGTTCGAACCCATCAGCCACTCTGCTCTATGGGAGAAAGATGTGACAGTCTGCTTCCACAAAGATTGACAGCCTTGTAAACTCTACAGGGCAGTTCTACCCGGCCCTATAGAGTGGCTAGGAGTCAGAATCAATTCAATAACAGTGGGGTTTTGGTTTATTAAATTTCTACTATATTTTACAATAAATATAAATTAATTTTATAATAAAGCACAATATATTTATGTACAATTTTAACTATTTTTAAAATATTCATAAAAAATTTAAAAAAGAGAGAGAAAATATGAAATTGTGATTGCACTTGGATGTTGGAATTATAGATGATTTATTTTCCACAACATCCCAAGTGATCATGCAGTAGTATTTAATGAGAAACTACTTCTTAGAACATTTTTCATCCTTCTCTCTCTCCATTTCCTTAGGATAAAATTTAAAGTCTTAAGCATTACATTGAAGGGTTTTAAAAATCTGATCTTATTTACCTTTCCAGTCTCAACTTCTACTTTGCTTACACATGTACAGTATGTTATGGCCAGATCAAACTATTTTCAGCTCCTATGCTTTTTCATTCCCTCAGTCTTTTATTTAAGGTTTTTGCTCTGCCTTAAATACTCATTCTTTATGCTATCTCCTTGCTTGCAAAACCATCCATGAATAATCTGCTAAAGGGACATCCTGCATGGAAAGATTTCCCTACCTGCCCCAACTCCACTAAATATCATACTGAGTTAGCTGCTTCCTCTCGGTGCTTCTTAAGCAGTGTGTATGTATTTCAATTATACCTTTAATCTGACTGTACGATAATTTTTTATTGTTGTGATATCTTTTAATCCTATGGATTATATCTTATTTGTTGCTACATTTTCAGCATCTCATTCTCAAAACATGTTTGTTAGATGGAATGGCTAGAACACAGAAGGCAGGAATTTTAAAGTCATTTAAAGCCACAAATACCATCTTTAATAAAACGATTAGATGAGTATTTTAGGTAAAAGCATGTGCTCTCTTTGTTGAATTACTAAGCATTTCACAGTGATCTCTGCATTATTAGTTTTTAAAATAGTCAGGGTTTAAATACTATTACCAAGAATCGGAGAAAAATAAAGATACTATTAGCTTCAAAAGAAAGATAATTCAACTATTTTAAGACATATATGAAAGCATTTCAATATTACTTAGATGCTCGTCTGCTGGTATTAAAACTGTATGACAGAGAATTTTAGGTAATGGTAGCCTAAATTATTCAGAACAGCCATCCTACTAAAAGCAAGTAAATATTCTGGATAAAATATTAAAACAATTATCTTAAAAGCACTGGAAGTCTAACAGGGTAGAGAGGGATGTTCTAGGAAAAATTCGGGGGGAAACCTAAACCCCAAAGAGGTGAGAAGAATATTGAACTTGATTTTGTTCTGAAAGAATTTGCCAATACCAAAAACCTTGGACAAAATTTCAGATAATTTGTGGGGTGAGAAAGACACAAGTTAAGGACAAGGTTATATTCAAATGGAGAGTCATGTGAGATATAACCCACCCTAAACTAGAACCTCAAAAGAATATACCCTCCAGATGATGGTCAGAAAAAAAGCTAAACCTATCTCTAACCCCACAGGACTGTTGAGAAGTTTGACTTGGCACCAATTGGAGCAGAAGGAAAATGATATCAGGTACCCTCAAGTTAGTTCCAACTCATAGCGACCCTATGTACAGCAGAACAAAACACCGAATGGTCCTTGCACCATCCTCACAATCACTGCCATGTTTGAGCTCACTGTTGCAGCCACTGTGTCAATTCATCTCCTTGAGGGTCTTCCCCTTTTTCTCTGAACCTCTACCTTACCAAGCACTTCCTTTTCCCGGACATTGGCCTTCCCGATAACATGAAAAAATTAGGAGAGATGAAGTACCCCCATCCTCCCTTCTAAGGAGCATTCTGGCTGTACTTCTTCCAGGACAGATTTGTTTGTTCTTCTGGCAGTCCATGATATTCAAAATTCTTCACCAACACCATAATTCAAATGCATCAATTCTTCCTTGGTCTTCCTTATTCATTGTCCAGCTTTTGCATGCATATTAGAACCAAACCAAAAAATAAACCCACTGCTATAGAGTTGGATCTGACTCACAGCGACCCCTCCTTGGGGGGTATCACTTCAGAAATAGATATCACCAAGGTGGTATCACTTAAGAAATATATTGCCCAACCTTTCTTCCAAGGAGTGGCTGATGGGTTTGAACCGCCAGCCTTCTGGTTAGCAGTCAAATGCCTTAGTCACTATGCTACGATTAAAAATACCATGGCTTGGGTCAGGCACATCTTAGTCTTAAAAGTGACATCTTTGCTCTTAAACACTTTAAAAAGCCTTTTGCAGCAGATTTGCCCAATGCAATGTCTTCTGAGTTCTTGATTGCTGTTTCCATGGACATTGATTATGGATTCAAGTAAAATGAAATCCCTGACAATGTCAATCTTTCTCCATTTACCATTATGTTGTTTAATGATCCAATTGTGAAGATTTTGTTTTCTGTATGTTGAAGTGTAATCCATAACGAAAGCTGTGGTCTTTGAACGTCATTAGTAAGTGTTTCAAGTCATCTTTGCTTTCAACAAGCTAGGTTGTGTCATCTCCACATTACAGGTTTTTAATGAGTCTTCCTCCAATCCTAATGCTGTGTTCATCTTCATATAGTCCAGGTCCTTGGATTATGGGTTCAGCATACAGATTGAATAAGTATAGTGAAAGAATACAACCCTGACACACACCCTTCCTGATTTTAAATCATGCAGTGTCTCCTTGTTCTGTTCAAACAATAGCCTCTTGATCAGTGTACAGGTTCCTCGTGAGCACAATTAAGTGTTCTGGAATTCTCATTCTTTGCAATGTTGTCCAAAATTTGTTAGGATCCACACAGTCAAGTGTCTTTGTGCAGTCGATAAACACAGGTAAACATAATTCTGATAGTTTGCTTTCAGCCAACATTCATCTGACATCAGCAATATCTCGTGACACAATTTCTTCTGAATCTGGCTTGAATTTCTACCAGTTTCCTATCAACGTACTGCTGCAACTGTTTTTGAATTATCTTCAGCAAAATTTTAATTGTCTGTGAAATCAATGATATTTTTGACAACTTCAACATTCTATTTTATCACATTTCTTTCTTTGGAATGAGCACATATATGTAACTCGTCTAGTCAGTTGGCCACGTAGCTATCTCCCAAATTTCTTGGCATAGACAAGCAAGTACTTCCAGTGTTGCATGCATTTGCTAAAACATCTCAATTTGTATTCTGTCAATTCCTTGTTGTTTTTGTTAGGTGCCATCGAGTTGGTTCTGACTCACAGCAAGCCTACTTACAACAGGACGGAACACTGCCCACTCCTGTGCCATCCTCACAATCTTTGCTGTGCTTGAGCCCATCATTGTAGCCACTGTGTCAATCCATCTCTTGAGGGTCTTCTCCTTTTTCACTGACCCTCTACATTACTGAGCATGATATTCTTCTCCAGGGAATGGTCCCTTCTGACAATATGACCAAAGTAGATGAGATGAAATCTGGCCATTCTCACTTCCAAGGAGCATTCCAGTTGCCCTGCTTTCAAGACAGATTTGTTCCTGCTTCTGGCATCCATGGTGTTTTCAGTATTCTTCACCAACACCACAATTTAAAGCCATCAACTCTTCTTATTCATTGTCCGGCTTTCACATGCATGTGAGGTGATTGAAAATACCATGGCTTGGGGTAGGTGCACCTTAGTCTTCAAAGTGCCATCTTTGCTCTTTGACACTTTAAAGAGGTCTTTTGCAGCAGATTTGCCCAGTGCAATACGACGTCTGACTTCTTGACTGCTGTTTCCATGGGTATTGATTATGAATCCAAGTAAAATGAAATCCACGACAACCTCAATCGCTTCTCCATTTATCATGATGTTGCTTATTGCTCCAATTGTGAGGACTTTTTTTTCTTTATGTGGTCCATACTGAAAACTGGACTCTTTGATTTTGATCAGTAAGTGCTCCAAGTCATCTTCACTTTCGGCAAACAAGGTTGTGTCATTGCAAGTTGTTAATGATTCTTCCTTCCATCCTGATGCTGTGTTCTTCTCAAATACTCCAGCTTCTCAGATTATTTGCTCAGCATACAGACTGAATAGGTATAACAAAAGGATACAACCCTGACACAGACCCTTCCTGATTTTAAAACACACAGTATCATCTTGTTCTGCTCAAACAACAACCTGTTGGTCTATGTACAGGTTACATAGCCTCCACCCTCACAGCAACATAAAAGCCACCACAGTACAACAAACCAGCAAGATGAGTGTTGGTGTCAATTCCAGGAACCTTGTTTTTCACCAATTCCTTCAGTGCAACTTGGACGTCTTCCTTCAATATCTTAATCCCCCCCCCATTAAGAGGTAATTTTTTTTTATTGTGATTTGGATGAAAGTTTACAGAGTAAATTGCTTTTCCATTCAAAAATTCATACACATTTTGTTTTATAACTGATTGCAATCCCCACAATGAAATAGCACTCTTCCCACCTCCTCCCTGTGTCTACCATTTCCCATCATCCTTTTTTCCTATCACTTCCTGCCTTGTGAGCTTTTATCCCCGGACAAATGCTGCCCACTTCCTCTCTATGGTCACCCTTTTCCTGTGTCCTTCTATCCTATACATTCATACCCTCCGAATTCACTCCCTGTGCAAATACTGCCCTTCTGATCTCCCATGGTTAATTGTTTTAAAGAGTACACCCACCTTGTGTAAATGTTAACCTTATGTATTGTTTGGCTGGAAGCCAGAGGAGTGAGTTAAACTCCAGCCTATATGACTAGGGGCCATAGTCTAGGGGTTTCACCAGTCTCTATCAGACCAGTAAACCTAGTCTTTTTTATGATTTTGAGTTTTGTTCCATACTGTTCTTCCACTCTATCCAGGGTCTTCTGCATTGATCCCATTCTAAGTGGTTGACAGTGGTAGCCAGGCACCAACTAGTTCTTCTGGTCTCATAGTCATGTAGGCTGAGGTTCACATGGTCTACCAGTCCACTGGACTAATTGTTTCCATGTATCTTTGGTTTTCTTCACTCTCCTTTGCTCTGGGTGAGGAGAGACCAGTTGTTGCATCTTAAATAGCCATTTGCAAGCTTCTAAGACCTCAGTTGAGACCTCAGTCACAACTCACCAAAGTAGGATGTAGAACAATGTTCTTGTGCAGTCTGTTATGCCAACTGAGTTTGATATGCCCCATGACCATGGTCCTGAGTCCACAGGCCCAACAACTCACTCCCTCAGGGTGGTTGGCTGTGCCTAAGAAGTTCTCATAACTTTGCCCCCTGTTGGCTCTATTATATATAGGGACAATCTTATGGTACATATAAATACACATGTAGACATATTGTCCACCAAACTTATATATGGTCATGGATATATTCCCTTTTGCCTAGGCATTGCTAATCATTCAGCCTGACTACTTACATAACCATATGGAGATTAATGTATGTTATTACTGATAATCCAGTATTGTGTATGTAAAAGTGTTTATCTTTGTTGTTGGTACCTCTTGTGCAACTCTCTGTGTCATCCTTTTCCGTAGTGTTATTGTGTTGGTCACTCGCTTCTGGTATACTGCCTTTCCCTTCACCCAAATCAATGCTTGTCTCTTACCTATCTAGCAATTTTCCCTCCTATCCCTGGTAACCAATAAAGAACGTTTCCTTCCATATGTAAACTTCTCCTTGACTTTTTACAAAAGTAGACTAATACAATATCTGCCCTTCTGTGATTGACTTATTTCACTCAACATAATGTGCTCCAAGTTCATTCACATGATGAGGTGTTTCACAGACTCTACATTATTATTTAGTGTCACATAGTATTCCATTTTGTCTATATACCATAGTTTGGTTATCTGTTCTTCCATTGATAGGCACTTAGGTTGTTTCCATCGTTTCAATTATGAATAGTGCTGCAATGAACATGAGTGTGCATATATCTATTTGTGCCCTGGCTCTCAATGCACCATCAATTCCTGATCATACACCACCTACCTCCTGAAATGGTTCAACATCAACCAATTCTTTTTGGTACAATGACTCTGTGTATCCCTTCCATATTCTTTTGATGCTTCCTGCATTGCTCAATACTTTGCCCATGGAATGCTTCAATACTGAAACTTGTGGCTTTAATTTCTTCCTCATTTCTTTCAGATTGAGAACTTCTGAGGGTGGTCTTCCCTTTTAGTTCTAACTCCTGATCTCTGCACATTTCATTATAATATTTTAATTTGTCTTCTTGAGCCATCCTTTGAAATATGTTCAGCTCTTTTACTTCATTCCTTTCATTCTCTTTAGCTACTAGTTTCTTCTGATATCTATTTCAGTATTTTCTTTCTTTCCTGTCTTTTTAATGACCTTTTACTTTTTTTATGTATGCGGTCTTTAATGTCATCCCACACCTCATCTGGTCTTTGGTCATTAGTGTTTAAAGCCTCAGAACTATTCTTGAGATGGTCTCTAAATTCAAGTGGAATATATCAAGGTTGTACTTTGGCTCACATGGATTTCTTTAAATTTCCTTCCCCTTCAACTTGAGCTTGCATATGAGCAATTGATGTCTGTTCTTCAGTCTGCCCCTGGTTTTGTTCTAACTGATGATGATATTATGCTTCTCCACGGCCTTTTTCCACTGATGTAGTTGATTTGATTCCTGTGTATTCTATCCAGTGAGGTCCATGCATACGGTCTCCATTTACCTCATCAAAAAAAAGGTATTTGCAATGGATAAGCCACTGGTCTTGCAACATTCTATCATGAGACCTCTAATTTCATTTCTTTCACCAAGGCTATATTTTCCAATTAATGATTCTTCTTTGTTTCCAGCTTCAGATTCCAATCACCAGTAATTCTCAGTGCATCTTGATTTCATATATGATCAGTTTCTAACTGCAGAAGTTGGTTTAAAAAAAAAAAAACTTCAATTTTTCTCATCTTCAGCACTAGTGGTTCACACATAAATTTGAATAATAGTCCTATTAACTAGTCTTCCTTTTAAGGGTATGGGTATTATCCTATCACAGACAGTGTTGTACTTCAGGAAAGATCTTAAAGTATTCTCTTTTCATGATAAAGGTAATGCTATTCCTCTTCAATTTGTTATTCCTGGCATAGCAGGTCATAGGATTGTCTGATTGAAAATGGCCATACCAGCCCATTCCAGCTTACTTATTCCTAGGATATCAATCTTCAAGTGTCCCATTTCATTTTTGTACAACTTCCAAGTTCCTTGATTCATACTTTGTACATTCTATGTCTCAATTATTAATACATGTTGCAGCTATTTCTTCTCCTTTTGAGCTGTGCCATATCAGCAAATTAAGTCCTGAAAACTTTACTCCATTCATGTCATTAAAGTTGACCCTACTTTGAGGAAGAGTTAATAAATGACATGTGGTTGTTTAATTTTTAACCAGTCTAACAATCTTTGCTCATTGAAGTGCTTAATATATTTACATTTAATATAACTACTGATATGTTATTGTTGTTGTTAGGTTCCATTGAGTCAATTCTGACTCGTAGTGACACTATGAATAACAGAACAAAAGTACTGCCCAGTCATGCACCATCCCCACAACTCTTGCTATACTTGAGCCCGTTGCTGCAATCAGTGTCAATCCATCTCGTTGCAGGTCTTCCCCTTTTTCGCTGACCCTCCACTTTACCAGCATGATATCCTTCTCCAGGGAATGGTCCCTTCTGACTACATGACCAAAGTAGGTGAGATGAAGTCTGGTCATTCTTGCTTCCAAGGAGCATTCTGGCTGCACTTCTTCTAGGACAGAAGACTACTGACATATCTGGATTTAAATGTACCATCCTACTATTTGTTTTTACTTGTCTCATCTAATCTATTGCCTTCTTTTTTTTTTCTTTCTTGCCTTCTTTTGGATTAATTATATTTTTATCCAATTTTCTTACTATTAGCTTATTAGGTACACATTCTTTTAATATTTTAAGTAGATTATTCTAGAAGCTATAACATGTATCCTTGACTTATTGAAGTCTAATGTAAATACTTTTAGCACTTCCAGGACAATGCAGTGAACTTATAACCTTTTCTTTCTTTTTACCTCTCCCTATATTGCGTGCTTTTGTCCTCATATATTTCAGGTTTGTTTCATTAAAACATATTTTAAACTCTATTAGGTATTATTATTGTTGTTTTAGGAACTCTGGTGGCATAGTGCCTAAGGCATTTGACTGCTAACCAGACGGCTGGCAGTTCAAACCCACCAGTCACTCCTCGGAAGGAATGTTGGGCAATCTACTTCTGTAGTGGTATCACCTTGGAAACCCAACGAGGGGTTGCTGTGAGTTGAAATTGACTTGACAAGAGGTTTGTTTGTTTGTTTGTTTGTTTGCTTGTTTGTTTGTTTTAATTGTTGTTTTAGTCATTAATATTTACTTCTTGCTTTCTTCCTCTATATTTCTGTGGTTCAAACTTGAATTAGTTTCCAGAGACTAAAGAAATAACTGGGAGCTCTGGTAGCACAGTGCCTAAGGCACTTGACTGCTAACCAAAAGGCTGGTGGTTCAAACCCACCAGCCACTCCTTGGAAGAAATGTTGGGCAATCTACTTCCATAGTGATACTGCCTCGGGAACCCAAGGAGGGGACACTATGAGTCAGGGCTGACTTGACGGCACATTAACAACAACAACAACAACAAAGAAATAACTTACTATTTCCTACAGTGTAGATCTGTTTGCAATGTATGGCCTCAGTTTTGGTTCATCTGAAAATATTTTTATTTTTCTTCCTTCTTTCTCAAGGATATTCTTACTGGGTATAAAATTCTAGGTTTGCAGATATTTTCTTTGATCCTTTTGAAGATGTCATGATACTGTTCTTAGGTTTCTTTTATTTTTCTCCTTGAGAGGTCCTTTGCCAGCCTTACTACTGATCACTTGAAGGTAATTTGTCTTTTTTCTTTTTCTGGCAGCCAACAGTGACTAACTGAATGAACTAATATAATCAATAAATATATGGCAAAATTGATTAAGGAAAAGAAGATAAGATACAAATGCCAATATAAGGAATGTGAAAAGAAACATCACTATGCTTCTTACAATAATGAGAAAGTATTATGAACAACTAAAGCCCATACATTTAAATTTTTAAATTAAATGCACAATAGGAAAACACAATTAACCAAAACTGATACAACAAAAGACAGAAAAGCTGTACAGTTCTGTAACTACTACAGACATTTTATCATTAAAAAACACTTTCATGAAGGGAGCTCTAGGTCCATAAGACTTCTAAATACTTATGACAGAAAAAATAATGATCTTACACAAACTCTTCTGAATAAAAGAAAAATAGGTAACACTTTTCAACTTATTATAAATGGTTGGCATTACCCTGACACTAAACTCTAACAAGAACATTACAAGAATTGAAAATTACAAGCTAATTTCTATTATAAACACAGATTCTAAGTAAAATGTTAGGAAAGTAAACCTACTGCTGTAAATAAAGGAAAATATATCACAACCAATCTGAATTTATTCCAAAAATGTAAGATTGGTTTATCATTAATTAACCAATGACTACAAATAATGATTTTAATAAAGTAAAGGATAAAAACCATATAATCACCTCAATAGACAGAGAAAATACATGATGACTTAAACACCCATCATGGTTTTAAAAAGCTGAACAAAACCTCTTAGCAAATTAGAAATAGAAGATAACTTCCTTAATCTGAAAAAGAACATCTGCAAAAAAAAAAAAAAAAAACCTACATCAAACAACATATTTAATATTAAAATATTTAAAACTTTCTCTTGAGATCATGAATAAGACACGACTTCCCATTATGATCACTTCTATTCAATATTATACTGGCTTTCATAGCCAATGCTATAAAGTAAGAAAAACTTAAAGTGATTAAGAAGGAAAAAGAACCATAACTGACATTATTTACAGATGCTATGACTGTGTATGTAGAAAATCTAAAAAATATATAAAATATTAGATTAAAAAATCATTTTCACCCTCTTTTTCTGAGTTGTTCTTCCCTCATTAACATAAACTCACTGGCTTTTAAGGCTCCCATCTAATCTTTCCAGTTGCTGTTGTGAATTAGGTCCCATATCAAATATATGTATTCCATAAGGGAATATACCCATGACCATACAGAAGTTTGGAAGATGGTATTTCTAAATACATATCTGTATGTGCTATAAGAATGTCCATATAGAGAGTTCCAGTAATTGCGGACTAGGCAGAAAGACTGTACAGACCCTCTTCAACAAAGAAAAGGGAAACTAATTAACACAGACACAGAAGATAATCCTAGACCCCTGAACCTTGAAGGTAAGGATATAGAAGTGGACTAAACACCAACTAGCAGAAGAATTTGCATGAAAATGTCAAAGAAAAGGAGACATACGGAGCTGCGGTCTGTCAGCGATCCTGAGCAATCCTGATGGCACAGACAGCTTGGAGAGTGCCGAGTGGTGGTAGGACCTAAGAATTAATCTAAAAATCAGCCCTACTAGCCAGGGACTGCACAGAGGACTGCTCTGGTGGCTGGGGAATTAAAGGGGAAGCACCAGCAAAGAGAAAGGTGAGCTGAACTGTGGACTTTTGCCTGTCTGGAGCATAATGCCTAATGCACTTGACTGTTAACCACAAGGCTGGTGGTTCAAACCCACCAGCCACTCCTCGAAAGGAAGGTTGGGCAATCTACTTCCATAGTGATACTGCCTCTGCAACCCAAGGAGGGGTCACTATGAGTTGGGGTCAACTCAACGGCACATAACAACAACAACAAATTATTATTTACTACTTTTGTCCTTTTTGCTATTATTCTTTATTCTTCCCCTCCCAGGTCCTAGTTTTCAGCTTTTTGTCTTTTCCCTGTTCCTGGTGGAAATTTTTTTTTCCCCTTTTTTCTCATGGTTAACCCCATTCCTTGTTTTTCTTTTTGCATTTTTCCCATTTTGCTCTTCACTATCCTCCTTCTCTACCTTTTTTCTCTTAGTGACCTATCCCAAAATATTGCAGGTTTTCTTGTTTTTTTCTTCTTCTTTTTCCCTTTTTTTCTCTTTTTGGTTATTGTTCCTGTGTGATTACATGGTAAGTTTTTTGTCTATGTGCTTTTAGTTTTTTGATTGTTAATCAATTCTAATTTTTGTCTAACTGAGTGGGAGACAACAGTCCCTATAAGATACAACTACACCCACACCTCCTACAACTTCACTTACTGAGCAAGAGCCACTACCTCCTTCTCCACCAATGGGCCAATGATAAAAAAAAAAAAAAAACACCAAGAAAAGCCTGAATCACCCTTGGCTGCTCTTCACAAACATTTAACAGAGATCTAAATACAACAACACCATGATGTCTCAGAGACAACAGACTATCAAAGTCCACACAAAGAAGCAGCATAAAGTGGTAGAAACAAGGGAGCAGGATACAGACCCAGAACACATCCCTGAGGAAGAAGCAGCATTGAAACCCTCTGATAAGGAATTCAAAAGAATTATCTT
>NW_006921643.1:6961291-6964581 GCF_000298275.1 Orycteropus afer afer | reverse complement strand
TAACTTCTTAGCCACAGCCAATCACCCTGAAGGAGCGTGTTGTTGGGCCTGTGGGCTCAAGGCCGTGGTTGCAGGGGACATCAAGCTCAATTTACATAACACACTACACAAAAACATTGTTCTTCATCTTACTTTAGTAAGTAGCAACTGGGGTCTTCAAAGCTTGCAAGTGACCATCTAGATGCCACAATTTATCTCTCCTCATCCAGAGCAAAGAAGAATTAAGAAAACCAAAGATGCATGGAAACAATTAGTCCACGAGACTAGTGGACCATGCAAACTTCAGCCTTCATTACCATGAGACCAGAACTAGATGGTCCCCAGCTGCCACTGTCAACCACTTGGAAAGGAATCAGTGTAGAAGATCCTGGATAGAGTGGGAGAAAAATACAGAACAAAACTCAAAATCATAAAAAAGAAAAAAATAAAAAAGACCAGGCTTACTGCTCAGATAGACACTGATGAAACCCTGAGACTATGGCCCCTAGTCACCCTTCAAGCCTGGAATTGAACTCACTCCTGTGGCTTTCAGCCAAACAGTAGACATACATATAAAGTAAACATTTATACCAGGTAAGTGCATGCCTTAGATCAATGAATGATTGGAGTTCAGAAGGGCAGTATTCGTACATAGACATAGCTCAGAAGAAAGAAGGACACAGGGAAAAGGTAACCAGAAGAAGGAAGTAGGAAGAGAGCTGTTATGTTATAAGGATTGCAGTCAATGTCATGAAACAAAATGTGTATGAACGGCTGTATGGAAAATGAGTTAGCTCTGTAAACTTTCACCCAAATCACAATTAAAAAAAAAAAAACATTCTCACTCTCTTTTTCTGATTTGTTCTTCCCTCATTAACATAAACTCATTGCCTTTTAAGGTTCCTATCTAATCCTTCCAGTTGCTATTGTCAATTTGGTGTCATATCAAATATGTTTATTCCATGGGTTCCTAATGAAATAAAAAATTTAAGAAATAAAAAAACCTAATTGGTCCTCTTGGAAGGATGCTAGGGAATCAATTCCTTATGTTAAAAACTGCTAAGTAAAGGAAAAGAATCAAGTTTTTATCATGTCTTTCCTATGTCAGCTATACTTCAGGGTAATCAAATAGTTCGATAGGGGAAGTTTCTTTTATAGAAATATTTTTGTTAATAACTGAAGAAGAAATGATAGAATTAAAACAATGATTCTGAGATCACCAGGTTTTTCCCACAGAGCCACCAGGTGGGTTCAAACTGCTGAGTGGATTCAAACTACCAGACTTTCGGTTAGCAACCCATCGAGATAGTGGTCCCAAACTGTATTAGTACACTTGCATTTTTCTTGATCTTGCATTCACAGCAAGAAAAATGCCAGCGCCATTTAAGAATGTCCTTGATAAAGTACTGGATTATTGATTTTATTAAATCTCAGCCATTGAATATACATCTTTTTAATAATTTGTGTGAGAAAATGGAAAGTATGCTTAAAGCACTTCTGGTGCATAGTGAGGTATGTGATGGTTGCCTCAAGGAAAAGTAGCAGGACAATTGTTTGAAGTTGCGGGCTGAGCTAGGTGTTTTTTTTTTTTTTTTCAAGTACACCATTTTTAATTGACAAGGACTGACAAACTATAGTTCTTTCACCTTGGGCAGACACTGTCTCAAAAATGAATGAAATGAGCTGTCACTTCAAACAGAACAACTGACAGTATTTTCTGCTGATGGCAAAATTCAAGATTAAACCTCTGTCCACTATTATGAGCTTCCAGCTTCTCGATTCTAAAATACATTCTGATAAGATTGATAGTGGTATTAACAATGTGATTTTTTTATATTGTATGATAAAATGTGTCCATATTTAGAAGAGGTGGATAACTCAGCGAATAGCTTCCAAGTGATTGATAAATCTGAATTTTAAAATATGCAATGGAAAGGATGAAGAGTATTGGCATTTTAATAGTCACTTATGTAAACTGTTCTGTATTCAATTACTACATTGCATGGGGAAAAAAACAAATCTAGAATTAAAAAACAAAAAAATGAGACACTAGTACCTACCACTATAATGATGAAAACTAAAAAGGCTGACATTGCTAAGTGTTACAAGAATGTGAAGTAACTGAAACTCTCAAGCAGTGCTGTTGGGAGAGTAAACTGGTACAACTAATTTGTAAAACTCTTGGCAATATCTATTAAAGCTGAACATACTCACACCTTGTGACGACATAATTCCCACTACTAGGTATATATCCAGCAGAAATGCAACTTTATGTGCACCAAAAGACATAGAAAAATGTTCATAGAAGAATTGTTCATAATAGCAAAAAACCTGGAAAAATGTTAACAGACAGAAAAATGGATAAATTGTGGTATATTATAAAATGAACTATTACACAATAATTTAACTAATGAATTACTGTTGGACACAGCAGCCTAGATGACAGTCATAATACTGAGTGAAAAGTATCCAGACACGAAAATATAATCATATCATATAATTTTATTTTTATGGTGTTGGTACTCATAATAATGGTTACATTTCAGAATGGAAGAGGAATAAGGAGTTTCTGGGGTGCTGGCAATGTTCTATTTCTTAATCTCTATGGTGATTACATGATTATGTTGGCTTTGACAATTCATTAAGCTACACACTTATGATATATGTACTTTTATGTATGGTGTATTTCAATTAAACCCTCTAAGATTTATGTAAGGTTTAGTGGAAAATACATAGCTTTAAATCTAAACTTTAGGAACAATGAAAGCCTGAAAATCAATGAGCTAAACAAGAAGCTAGAAAGTGAATACAAAGAAAACACAAGGAAGCGAAAAAATAAAGTGAAGAAGAGAAATTAAGAAAATAGAAAGCACATATACAAAACAAGAGAAAGCAAACAACCAAAAATTAGTTCTTGAAAAAGCTAATATAATTAATAAACTACTTGCAAGTCTGATCAAGAAAAATGAAAGAAGGGTGACGACAACAATTAGTGTCAGGATTGAAAAGGGGAAACATCATTACAGATCCTAAATATGTTAAAAAGTCACAAGAGGATATTATAAACACTTCATGCCAAAAAGTTTAGATGAAATTTAATAGTTCTAGAAAAAAATTATGGAAATAAAATCAGAAAATATGAATTCTATTACTAATCTAAAATTTGTATTTCATTATTTAAAACTTTCCCACACACACACACACACACACAAACCCCGATTGTCTCAGAAACCTTTATTAGTGAATTCTATCAAACATTTAAGAAAGAGATATCACGAATTTTAATAAACACTTCCAGAGACTAAAGCCAA